>NW_005871195.1:2891348-2991279 GCF_000147115.1 Myotis lucifugus
TAAAAATTCAACATGAAGATATCTAAATATTTGTATCATTCTTTTTGTGACTATCTTGATCCACAGAACAAATCACTCAATGCAAATGTGTGAAACAAATGCTCTCATGCTCTCTTTTAATCTGAAGTTCTCTACTAGATGAAATGATGAACACTTACCACATGCTTTTAATAGTATAATTACTTTAAATGTGAAATAGTTTAGCCCACTAGTTAAGCAGCAACTTAATATTTTGATTAAATTGCTTTTGTTCACTTAGACAGGGAGTTAAACTGCACCACACCTGAAGATAGCAGTCTTGAAGCCGGAAACAGAGCTCCAGGCTGTATCCACCTCAGAAGTGCATTTTGGGAACACTTGCCAACAGAAAATGTGTTTAGGTGTTGATTTTTCAAGAAAACTATACATAGAGAACTGATAAATGTCCAAACAACCTCCAAGTAAGTACCACAAAACATTCCATTACTAAATTTCACACATAAAGAAGGAAGTCAAAATTTGATATCTGTAATATTATTCACCCTTTCCTCATGGGTCAGCTTTTAAATGATAAAACATTCTGTGGGTTCCAAAGGTACACAAACTGCCCATCAACAGAATAAGTTTCATATTACTAGCATCATATTACAATCCTCATAGATTATCTCCACTTATTTAAATGTACAAGAATATACTGGTTACCAGGAACCCCATCTAGAACTGAATATAATATGGCACACGGAACTGCAGGTCTCATATTGAGATAACTGATTTCTGTATTGCACCTCACTACACTGAACATGATAGCCATCTATATATATAAAAGCCTAAGTGACTGGCACACTGGCCCACCGGCCCACTGGCCAGTAACTATGACGTGTACTGACCACCAGGGGGCAGACCCTCAACTCAGGAGCTGCCGAGCTGCGATGACTTGGCAGCTGTGGTTCTCGGGTGGTGCACCCAGAACCAGAGAGGAGGGAGCCCAATTCTGGGGTGCGTTACCCAAGAACCACCTTCTCGCAATCTGGGAACCCTTGGGGGATGTCGGAGAGCTGGTTTCAGCCCAATCCCTGCAGACCAGGCCGAGGGACCTCACCAGTGCACGAATCCGTGCACCGGGCTTCTGATTAACTTATATTTGCAAATGGACTTCTGAGTTGCATTATTTATAACAAAGGGTCTTAACAATGCTCATATTTTCATGATAAATACAGCAAATATATGTGTTTGTAAAACCCACTCTTTGAAAGTGATTTGCCATGGTACTCCTATGTAAAATGTTTCTGGTAAAATGAAAGTATCTTATTTTATCTGGACAAATCTTTACCATTGAATTATCACTCTCTAGCATAAAGATTATTTGGGGGAAAATCACCAATTAAATTACTGATTGATATGCGATCCTAGTTATTGCCAAAAGTTATATGACAAGCTCTCAGAAAACTGTTTTCCCCTAACTTGTGATAACCCTAATAAGACATATCAAAGCCGATTTTGTGTCCATAAACATTTCTTTGCACTTCAAATCTTCTATGTTCATGTAAAGGCATGGACATTTTGGTATGAAATGAAAGGCAACTGTCAACAATACAGATTATGCATTTCAGAATCAACCTGTTTTCCAATGTAAAACAAAATCACTATTTCCTCAGATCACATCTTTAATTGGAAAAGTGAGGATAAAGGGCTTCTTCATAAATGAAAAATAAAATTATTCAAGGCATATGCATATTGCTTTAAATTTTTGATAACTACAAGACATTTGTTGATTGTTCAGGATACAATTAGCAACTGACTGCATATCCAACCTTAAAGCAAATTTTTACAACTAATTCAACTCTGCTTCCTACTTCTTCATTAATTACTAGCTAAGGGACTTGAAAGTGCCCTAATGAATTTTACATTAGATTTTGCAATATGAACAGTGCATATTATCACTGCTTCTAGTAAATACATAAATTGGCTTTTCCAAGTTGCATTTTGAGAAGTTGTAAAGATTCTGGCTGGATTTTTACAACATTTGGCATTAGAGACTGAGTCAAAAAGCATTTTCACAAAACACAAGTTGCTGTAATCACATTTCCCAGGTAAAAATTAATCTTACTACTTTATTATAATCTGTCTGTTCTACTCAGAGTTCTTATATTTTTCCTACTGCGGCTCAAAAAGAAGAGAAGGAATCCCATCTTTATTGACTTTTAAATATGCATTCTATAAGGCTTAAAATACTGCTGTCTTACTAGCTTTCTATAAACTTCATATTCTATATAACTATCCAGTCACTTGACAACCACTTTACTTTGGATTCGATACTTATGGTCTATGACTTCACAACCATTTACTATCTTCATAAAATTATTTTAAGTCGGGAGTTAAAAAAAACTATACACAGACTTAGCAAGAGAGGCACAGCCCTGCACCTAAATCTAATCAGACACAGGTAGAACCTTAACTTGCCTGATCAAAGAGCAGAACACAGACTGCCATGGAAACCTCATGGACAGCTTTCTTTATAAAATGTTTCTCTAATTTTATAGCCAGATAAAAGGTCACATATTGAGTATCATCCATGAAACATGATATCACAAATGGCACACCACCCTGAACTGAATACTCAAAGCAAATACCACATGGATATTATTGATCACATTGATACTACAGAGCAGAGTCACACGGATGGAAGTTTATACAATAGAAATGTAGACATTTACATTTGAAAAAATATACCTGAGCTCCAAGTTGAGAAAAGTCAGGTAAAGACTCTCAATGATTACTCCAAAAGCATCAAAAAGCACCTCAATTTGCACTGCTTAAAGATTCGCATCTGATAACAACCCTTTTATAGTTATTAATACTTAATAATGCTCTCAGAAATCATTTGATTTTCACAGTCACTGTCTCAAAATTGTTTTTCCTGCTCAGGTTGTCAGTATAATCAGATATGCAATTCTGTTTTTAACCAGAGAGTATATTTCCTAGAGAAAATGTTGCTCTCATTTGCCTTGTCTGACAGTGTATAGGTTTTGTTACAAACTCTTCTTCCTCATTACTTAAAGAAAACAGATATAAGTTGAAAACATACAATAGTTCTTCATGGGGAGAATCAAATCAAAATGCAATATATTAGCCAAGCTTTGCCTGTCAGGAGTTTGGTGGTCTATGAAATATATCTATTTCTGTAACAGATTCCAAGTAGTTTTGGTCCCACCTGTCACTATGTTAATGAGGCATTGCCTAGAAATTTCATGGGCACCAAAACTGGTGCCCATCAGTTTAGGCTCATGATTTGGGGACATCTTAAAAATATTTCCTTGCTATAAAAACTTAGATCTAGATAAGAGTTTCTATTTCAACCATGCAAATTTTTAAACACTGAAATCCCCTGCAATGAAACAAATATCAAACCTCTCTTATGGACAATTTACTCTTCAGCTGCTTTCACATTTTGCAAACCCAAGAGAAACGTCCTCCACTCTCTCACTGCCCTGCTGTATGACCAAATCCTAGAAATAATCTATGGATTAGAGTGATCAAAGAATTTGAGAATTTCTAAGTACCTGCAGAATTGCTAAATACCTGCAGAATCTCTAAACACAGCTATGTGATTCCCCAGTAAACTGCAGCAAGCAGGAGAGAGGGGAAAAACCCCTCACACAATCAAGCATTTTTTAAAAAATTTCCTTCCACATTGAAGACACTGCCTGCTTAGACTGAGGCACATTCAACGGCAAGGCAACCCTGTCAGAAACATGAAAAATACATCCACAGAATCCAGATCGACCCTCAATGAAAGCTGCACTGCACACATCGCTAGCAACGTGCATCTCAGCAAACACCCACCAACTGTATGTTAGTGACAACATTCAGAATAAACACAACACAGAAACACAGTGAGCCTTTCTTATTCCATTTCAACTTCGTGATCAAGCTCTCCCGGCCTCGATTGAAGAAAAATAAAAAAGTCATTACCTGTATGAAGAGAACCTGTTAATAGTCTGAGAAGGTACTGGGCAAATTTCAATATTTCACGTTTACACCGTTTTCTACAGCCACTCATCTTAAGCAACAAGGTATTCCTCTGAGAAGAGCCAGAAGTCTTTGCCAATAAAAAAGAGACAGCCTCTGAGGGGAAACTTCTGTCTCAGTTTGTGTCACAGGCTGCCTCACAACTCCTGTGGAATTAGCTGTTAGTGCCTCAATCGGAAATTCCTGTAAAAAGCTAGAGAAGCCGAGACAGACAGAAGAGGAACGGGGTGGTGAGAAAAGGCTGCTTCTCAGAATGGTCCCCAAGTTCTTCTGTGGCACAGACAGGCTGCCCTTCACACTTGTAGGGACCAACGGAGGCTCAGCTCAGCATCCCCCCTCCTGGAGCGATCACAACCTCACCGACCACTCGGAGGGAGGCGGGGCCTGGATGCCAGCTCATCAATGAATCAGCATGGAAGCCAGGGAGGGGACAGATGACAGGTCACTGGGGCTGCAACCCTTCGGATACTCATAAAAGGAGCCTGCTAATGCAATCCAGCCCGCTGCGGGGTGAGTCTGAGGGTCCGAGGCTGTGCAAAAATGTTTCCAAAAATAAAAGGCAAGTAGGGAAGCATGCTGCTCAAGGTCAGACACCAGACAGTTCCCTGGCACAGTGTTAATCAGATTCAGAAAGCCTAATTGGTGGGACGGCTCCCTGGAGGCGCTGACCCTGACTCTAAAAAGCAGAGTAGAAGGTTTACCTCCCAATCGAGAAGCTGTTCAGTCACAGAGAAATACCCTCCACTTCAGGGGCACAGAGGTGGAAAATCAGCTGTTAGAGAAATTCAGCTGCTTTCTGCACTGTCCAGGCTCAGGTATTTGGAAATCAGGAAAAAAAAAATCATTATATGCTTTAAAATACAGTAGCCTGGAAACCACAACTTTTAAGCCCCTATGCTTCGCCTCCAGGTGACTGAGCTCCGAAACGAATTTGCTGCGTTAGCCTCAGAGGAGAGCCTTCTTCAGTTACTTCATATTTCTAAAAGGCAAATTGCAACTTGCTAGCTCCCCGCCAATGGACTTTCTTTGGTTTTTTTTAAATATATTTTTTATTGATGTCAGAGAGGCAGGGAGAGGGAGAGAGAGGTAGAAACATCAATAATGAGAGAGAATCATTGATCGGCTGCCTCCTGCACGCCCCCTATTGGGCCCCTAACCCGGGCATATGCCCTCGACCGAAATCGAACCCTGGACCCCTCAGTCTGCAGGCCGCCTCTCTATCCATTGAGCCAAACTGGCTAGGGCCCAATGGACTTTTTAAAAACATATGTTTTTTATTAATTTTACAGAGAGAGGAAGGGAGAAAGAAACATGGATCGGCTGCCTCCTGCACGCCCCCTATTGGGGATCGAGCCTGGAACCAGGCGTGTTCCCTGACCAGGAATCAAACCAGCCACCGGGTGGTGCATGGGGCAATGCCCAACCAACTAAGCAACACTGGCCAGGGCCTAATGGACTGATTTTATTAGTGGGCACCACTGGGAGAGTCTCCAATTTTCACCAAGTACTTTTCTATTAAAAGGCAATGTTACTGAGGTAGGCAGTCGCTTCGAAAGCCAGAGGGCTATAGGCTTGCCTTAGTTAAAGGCGAAGGGGTTTTGTCTGGGTTTTGTTTTTCTTTTCATTCTTAAATCCTTGGGCAGGCTGCAGGATTTCTCTTCATTCTAATTTATACTCCAGGGATTTGGTCTGTTTATTTTGTTTTTGCTTGTTTTGTATAAATGTAAATATTAAAGAGATTTAGTACATACGGATATGCATCCTCCAGCTTTTAAATATCTAGACAGGCTCTTTTTTTTTCTTGACAGTTGTGACAATTCTAGTTGGAACTAATATTTCCCAACAATACCATGCATGAAATGGTGTTCTTTTACAATAAAGAAAGAAGCAATCCTAAAATCCTAGAATTAAACAGATTTAACAGTAACCCCTTGTCTTCTATAAACCTTCCCATTCCCACCAGACTCTGTGGAATCATTATTTAAATGAAATCATGAAGCATGCTCTCTAGAAATTTTCAGCACTTTCGTTGAAAGTGTCTGAGCTACGAATAGATCCATACACACAGGTTAGCAACATGCTTCTTGAAATTCTTGCTCTCATGCATTTGCCATAAGGGATGGTGTCCCTAGTTTAAAATAGGCAGAAAACATACACTACTGCGGTTGTATGGTTGGGCTAATTATTTTAAAGCCTCGTTTTATTATCTATAAAATGGGGATCAAAATATTTATTTTGTTTGTTGGAGAGTGAAATAAGGTAAGATACTAAGCAGAGCACTTTCATGCATTGATGCAGAAATTATGTATTGAGCCTTTGTTATGTTTCATGTATGGTTCTAGGTGCCAGAGATAGAACAGTCAGGAAGAAATGGAAGCCCCTGCATCCAAGGAGCTTGCACGTCAGTATAATAAACAACAATTAAACAAGGAATAAATAAGAAAATATCACTTACGAGTAAGTGCTGCAGAGACTATTGAAACCAGACTGGTAAAATAGGAAGTCAGTAGGTTGAGTGGTCAGGAAAGATATCTCTTAATTACGCTGGGATACAAATCACACAAGAAGGAGCCAACCATCAGCCATGAGATGTTTGGGGGAAAGAGCATGTCAACAGAGGTAGAAGCTTGTGCAAAGACTGCAAGCAGAGAATGGGCCAAGCATCCTAAAGGAACAAAAAGAAGGATGCAGCTGCTGTGGCATACCTCCTGAGCCAGGAGGCACTTACAGATGATTGCATAGAGGAAGACAGGGCTCTAGTCAGAGCATACTAGTCGTAGGGCCTTATAGCCAGGGTAAGGAATTGGGATTTCAGTCTTTGTGTGCTGGGATATCTCTCCAAGGACTAGGGAAATTCTGTGATCTGTCTGCTATGAAAAGGGTGATCGTGGGGAGCAGGTATGGAAGAAAGAACACCTCTGAGGGCGTAACAGTGGTTCAGGTGAGAAATGCTGGTGGCCTGGCCTGGAGTGGAAATGAGAGGAGGTTGCTTTCTGGATATATTTTGAAACAATAAATAGGGTTGGGAATAAGGGAAAGAGAAGAATTGAAGATGACTTAGTTTGGAGCTTGAAACATTAGATGGGTATATTTAATGAGTTGATGAAATAGACACACTGCAGGTACACTACAGGAGTTAAGAAAATAAACAATTCTGCATTAAGATATCTTCAGTGTACTCATAATTTAAGATGTATTTTTACGGACATTTGACAACTTATGTAAAATGGACCCATTATTCAAAAAAAATTAAAATAATCTACCAATGAAATAATTTGAACAGCCTTATAATTAAGTAAATTTAATTTACATTTTAAAATCCCTCAAAAAAAGAGAACTTCAGGTCACATGGTTTTCCTACCAAATATGAAGAAGAATTAACACCAATTCTTGACTATCTCTTCCAGAAAGTAGAACTTGTTTTATGTACTTAGTATTATCCTGATTCCAAAACCAGACAAAAGCATAACAGAAAACTATACACAAAAGATCTCTTACTAATATAGATTTAAAAATCCTTAACAAAACATTATCAAAGAGAATTCAGGAATATATAAAAAGTAGTACATATAATAGCCAGGTGGGTTTCATTCAAGAGATATAAGACTAACTCATTATTGAAGAAAATGAAGTAATTCACCATGTTTACAGACTAAAGAAAAAATAACATAATCATACCAACTGATTTTCTTAAAGCATATGACAAAATTTGACACCCATTCATGATTTTGTAAATCTCAGAGAAATAGAAATAGAGGGCAGCTTCCTCAACTTGATAAAGAGCAAATACAAAAACCAACAGGTAACATCCTACTTAATATTGAGCAGAGGGACTGAATGCTTTCACCCTAAGATCAGGAACAAGGCAGGAATAAATGTCTGCTTCAACCAGTGTTATTCAACATAGTGTTGGAAGTACTAGTCAGTGCAATAAGGTTACAAAAGGCAATTAAAGCAAAAAATAAAATTATCTTATTTGCAGAGGACATAATTAACTATGTAAAATTTCTCAAGGAATCTACAAAAACAAACAAACAAAAACAAAACAAAACAAAAAAACAGAATTAACTAGTGAGTTTGGCCAGGTCACAGAAAACTAGCTAAACATTCAGTTGTTTTACTGAGGAATTAACTGTTGTGCTAGCAAGGAAGATGTAGACACTAAAATTTAAAATCCATTTCTTACAATTTCATTAAATTCATTTCTTACATTTCTTATAATTTCTTCCAATTATCTCAAAATAAAAAGTTACCTTACAATTAAATAAAGATAATTTTTAAAATACCTTTTTAGCTCTTACTGTACTTTAAGGTTATAGGTCTGAATATACACAAGTGAACCAAACAAACAAATCTAGTGGTTCATGAAGCTTATATTACAACTAGGGACTCAGTGCATGAATTTGTGCACCTTGAAAGGAATTGTGGGCTGTGAGGCTGCCATGGGCACAGGGGCAGGTCTCAGCCCATCCTCCGCATCCCCGCCTGGCCCCTCCCACCGTGGCCCCCGGTCCCTTCTCTGCTGGCAGACTGCTCCCACTGCTGCTGCTCCCACAGTGCCGGCCCCACTCGCTCGCACCTGATGACAGCACGGAGTGATTGGGGCCAGCGCCAGCAGCAGGTGCGAGTGCCAGGCGGGACTGCAGCAACACGGAAGCAAAGAACTTTCAGTAACCACCAGAGGCTCACCCCAATGACAGCTATTGGTGCCCTGCCTTGGTCTGGCGACCCTGCTCACCAGCTCCACCATCCCGTCATGGCTGACGTCCACCATGTTCCATGTGCGCCCCCTGGTGGTCAGAGCATGTCATAGCAACCGGTTGTTCGGTTGTTCTGTTTGGTCTATTTGCATATTAGCCTTTTATTATATAGGATGGCGAAAAAGAGACAACAGAATGAGTCAAGGAGAACTGAATATGCTGAATGGTGATGCAAGTGGAATGGAGTGATCATAAAAGTCTTCATTGAAATGACAGTTGAGCAAAGAGTTGAAGGAGGCGCAAGAGTGGGCCATGTGGATACCTGGAGGACACATGCGGGAACTTTCTCTGCATCTGCATGTTTCCGCAGCCTCTGACAGGCAGTCAATACAAATAATTCTGTTGGGGAACTTTCCTGAAATCAGCTCTCTGTAAAGGCTCATGCTTGATGTCAAAGCCCAGAGCAACAATACGGTCAATCTTTTCTCTGGGAAAGCAATTACAAATCACCACTTTTTTTAGAGAACCGTCTTGCCTGTATCTATTTATTGTTGGAAATTGTTAGGGGAAATACTGTTGTTAATGTTATCCTGAAGAAAGCACCAAACATAATTAGTAAGATAAATATAAAATGTCAGAGTACTAGAAAATTTTAAAAAATGCTCCCTTCGCCGAAACCGGTTTGGCTCAGTGGATAGAGCGTCGGCCTGTGGACTGGGGGGTCCCAGGTTCGATTCTGGTCAAGGGCATGTACTGGGTTGCGGGCACATCCCCAGTAGGAGATGTGCAGGAGGCGGCTGCTCGATGTTTCTCTCTCATCGATGTTTCTAACTCTCTATCTCTCTCCCTTCCTCTCTGTAAAAAATCAATAAAATATATTTTTTAAAAAATGCTCCCTTAATGATCAACTAATGAGGATTAATATAACCATCATCTCCAAAAAGTATCAATAATCAAGGTTGCATGCTCAAAAATAAGAGATGTCTTTAATGTTTCAGAACTGCTTCAGCAATGCAGGTGTCACCACAGAAAAATGTAAGTGAATTTTATAACAGGTCATCAAGGGTTTTCTTGATGAACAAACTAGTAAGCATCTTCAGCATAAGGTACAGAATCTAGTAAAGTTTCTTGCAGTAAATTTCTAGCTAAGTTTAATGTAAAGGCAAACTGTAAGGTAAGAACTAAAGGTCCTATGATGAGGGAGGATTCCACAAGCAACCACTAGTCATATGTAAGTTACAGAGGAATCTGAAAGTGTGGGCTCATTCCATTTGTATTCTCATTGCATTATGGAGAAATTTATTTTCTATTTATTTTCTGACCAGTTCCTTTTGACAAGTCTAAGTTCCAAGGAAAGTAGATTTTAAATACACTAGGATCATCCTTGGTGCTCCCTACAATGGTAAAAATCAACATGATTGGCTGATTAAGGGAAGATGGTTAGCTTTCCTTTAAGGAAAAATAGAACCCACTGATTCCTAAGAACACCCATGCCGCGGTGGAGTTTTCCCCCAAACCCTACTTCTCTCAGTACATCTTGGTGCATTCTGTGTATCTCAGTGGGAATAGACATTGTTATGCTTTTCAAATTGTCACAAGTTGCAAAATTAAACATGTGCAGCTTAAAAATAGCTCACCATGGGGCTGCAGAGAGCAGCAGAGCCTGGAGGCAAAGGCACAGGTTTTGAAAATGGGTCTTGATAAAATATCAAACTAGCTCCTGTCCATTAGAGAGGAATGCCCCAGTGCCAGGTCCATTATTATTCCAGGAATATCACTGTTCACTTACTTTAGTGAATAAAGAGTGTGCCAACATTCTAATAACTTTTGCATCAACTTTGGAACCAGCTCTGTGAATACCAGGAAAGTCAAAATCAAACCTTCTGTCTTAAGAAGTTCTTTCTTGGGCCTGTGTCAAAATCAGTAGAAACGCATCTAATCATTATTCTAGGTAAGACCTGGATGATACTATCTATCATTCATGTTTCCTATCATCATTTAATATCCTACAAGGAGACTAAAACTACTGATATGAGAATTAGGAATCACATTGGCACTAAGGAACTGAGATAATGCAGATAATTACATGTAAATAGAGCCACAGAAGTATCTATTTAATACAGATTAGGAGACTGAAGGGCAAAAGGAGTAAAATTTTTTTCCATAAGATAAAGTTTTAGCTGTTGTTTTGTTTTGTTTTGTTCTCAAGAGGGAGAGCCATCAATTTTCATTTATGATTATTCAGGGGTTAAGTAAAAAGTGTGTGTGACTTAACCATTTATTTTAGGGACACAGTCCATCAGAAAAATGTGCCCCCTAGAGCTGAAGGCTCCTTCAATGAGACTCCACCCACCCTGAGCCCCATCAAAAAGCCTTATTATTATGGTGAAGGGAGCTGGGAAGAGATGCATTTCCCTGATGGAGACCCCGGGGAGTCAAAGTCAGGTGCACGTGCTGTGCTTAAGTAAATACTCATTGGAGTGTCCTGACAAGCAGAGATGTGGCTAAGATGGTGGGGGCAGGGCATGGAAACAGGTTTCCACACTGGCATGCAGAACCTCAAAGGAGGGTAGGCTGAAGGCCAGGAGCAGGAAGGTTGTGGCCGCCCAGTCTCATATTTACTCCCAGATCGCAAAAGAGAGGAGCTGACTAGTCCCAAGGCCCATTCTTCCACAAAATTAGGCTGAAAACTATGTCCTGAAAATTATGATATCAGCTTATTCTGTCTGTGATAGACCCCCCCATTTCCGATGGGCCTTATAAAGATGTTGCAATTTAGCACTGGAATGAATATCAAGCTATTTGCCTTTATGAGGACTCATTTCACTCAGCTATTCAGCAGGCTTGTAATCTCCTGTCTTAAAACAACACAAAACAAAAAAACACTGGGGGTATTAAAGCAATACCTTACAACTATATAGTAATTTTAAAGTGTTGATATATAAATATATTTAGCTTCATTGAGATCCCTGGAACACATCCACTTCCATTTTATCTGCACTCTTGCTCGGTGTTTCTCAAAGTGTGGATTTTGACCTATGTATCCTAGAACTATTCTAGAATGCCAATTTAAAATGCAGCTTTCTTCAACATACAGACTCAGAAGCTCTGAATATGGGCCCGGGAATCTTACAAATTTAGCATCTCCTGAATTCTCAAAAACACAGAACTTTGGTAATCTAGGCAACCTAAGCCAACTACCATCTTGGAATGAAAGGTTGAAGGAAAACTAAATTGCAATCTGAAGATGATGAAACTATGGTTCTATGTAAGTTCTAGGCATGCTTCAAGAATCTGTCAGATACTTCAGCCAAAAGCCACCTCAGGTGGCTGAGCCACCTCAGGTGGCCGTCTTGGAAATACATCCCCAGCCTTCCACTTCCAGACAAATCACAAGTGAGCCAAGGAAGCTTCACTTTCCATTACATCAAAGGCAATAAATGGGCAGCTTTAAACAATCGGGTTGCTCTTTTGGCTTCAACAAAAGTCATCAACCACAAGCAGTCCCGTGGTGTCTATTCAAATCTAAGGGGCAGACATAGGCTTAGTGACAATGCATTTTTTAAAGCATTCAATTTTTTAAGTGGAGGGAAGGTAACTAGTATAAACTTTTATTGTATTATAGATAGCGGGTGTCATGAATAGGCATGACCTTTGGAATCAAAGAATGGTATTTGGTTCCTAGACGTAACTCTTTTTTAGTGATTGTTTTTTGAGAGAGGGAGAGGGAGAGGGAGAGGGAGAGGGAGAGGGAGAGGGAGAGGGAGAGGGAGAGGGAGAGGGAGAGGGAGAGGGAGAGGGAGAGGGAGAGAGACATCAATGTGAGAGAGAAATATTAAACAGTTGTCTCACACACACATCCCAAGTGGGCATTGAGCCCATAACCTGGGTAAGTGCCCTGATCTGAAATCGAAGCCACCAACTTTTTTATAATATTTTTATTAGAATAGCCAATATGTTTAGAAACAATTACACCAGGTGCATGATTTAAATATTAATACCCAATAACCAATATGTTTAGAAACAATTACACCAGGTGCATGATTTAAATATTAATACCCAATAAACTAATTCTCTTCCCTCTATTATATTTCTTAAAGATTAGTCATTCTTTTTCAATTTACCTGTTATGTCTGATTTTTCAAGCAATTGTGAGCAAGCTAAATTCCAACCAATGTTTCTTTGATTTTGTTTGTTTTGTTAAAGAAAGACTCAGGACTTTCCACCTTTTTCTCTTGAGAAGTGAAGTTTCAGAAAATAAAAATTTTGAATCTGGGGTAACTGTGAAGAGCCAGTTTATAATAAAAAAGTTGAAAAGAGCAATAAATTAGTTGGTCTCCCTCTTACTCTCTCTTAACATATACCTATGGAGAGCTGATTTAGGCGATTTTTATTGAGTTTCTACTACTTACCAGGCAAAAGTCAATAATTAAGTTTTAGATGATGTTAAGGCACCTAGCGAGCATTTGAAAATGCTGATCTAACATTCAGAATAAATGTCAAAATTAAAGGTCCCATGTAGAAGTCACCCATGGAGAAGTGACGTTAAAGCTGTGTGTGGCTGGAATCCCTGAAGAAGCCAGAGGTGACCTACCAGGCTTAGTTGTCACATAGTCTTAGTTTTAAATGGTCGTGCCCTATTTTTCATCCAAGATAGACCTGCCTTACACTATTGATTTCTCATAAAACAGATTTTTAAGGAGAAGATACAAATTTTAATAAAAAATTAAAGAGCTTAAAATACAAACCAAGGAAACAAAAAAATTGTCTGAAGATTATGGAAAATAAGTATAACATTGAAATTGAAATATTCTCAATTTGATTTGTTCAACAAGGAGGAATTTCTGTACTTATGTAAATACCTAGAAATATTTGAATCAATGGCATTAGATAATCAAAGAAACATATTTAGCCCCTAATATCATATACCAGGTCATGATTCTCTTTAGTGTGAGTGATCCATTTTGAAAAGTTTCTGCTAAAGTTCCCATCGATGCTTTTATAACATTAATGCCATGGGCCAAATGCTAATAAAATAAAGTAAGATAAACTCACACATCCTCATCTTCCCTTTAATAAGTGCCCACATCATGTTATGATAACCATAGGTGCTGCCAGTATATGCAACGTTCAGATGAAATTGGAGGGGAGAGCACACACCGGCATGTCACTATGGAAAACAAAACAGTAAAATGACAACACACAACTCCTGCCATCTCCCCAAACCATGAATCCATGTTTGACTTCCTTAAAGCAAAATGATGCTGAAAATAAGGATGACTTTGAGGCCCCATCTCACAACTCTAAATTCCACTGTGACAAGCTGAAGACAAAGAGTGCCTCCAAATCCCCCATACCTTCTGAATGTCCTTGAGTGTGCTCGAAGGAGTCACTTCCCCCAGCTGTCTGGAGGAGCACAGTGCCCACACGCCCCTGAACTTGCTGCCAGAGCCCCTTCTCATCAGAGCAGCGAGATTAAATATTCAGGACCCTGCCATGGCGGTGCAGAGCACAGTAATGCAGGGCTCTGACCTTCCCCAGGAAATGCAGTCAGGGGACAAAGGCGTGACAGCGGGTGACACCGTGCTGTCATGGAAAACCCCTAATGCAGCTTTCATGTTATACACTCTCCAGGACGGTAAATGCACTATTGAACGCTCACTGCACAGCTTTACTAAAAGCCTTTTTAATGCATGCTGCCAACTCATATTCAGATCCAGCCACAGCTGACCTGCTGCTCCAGGTGAACTTCGGGGCCCTGGTGCCAGGAGTGCGAGGCTGAGAAATGAGAGCGTGCTGGACTGAGTGTGGGGCTTGCATTCGGGACCCCTAAAAGGACCAAAGGTAGGCAAGCTGCTTTGGGTCTCAATTGCCTGGCCTGTCAAATGAGGGCGTTGAATTAAATAACTCTCGCTTTCTGTTCCAACTAAAAAACTATATCTACACAAGGGGCTCTAGATATATACATTTTAAACAGCCACACACAATGTTCCATAATGTTACTGTCCTTCGGCAGTTTTCAGGTGTTCTGCTGCCACAAATAATACTGCAATAAGTTACCTTCTACACACAGCCTCATGCTATGGAGCTTTTATTTCCAGAGGTTTGTGACATTTACGTAGACACATGCCCACTACGTATTATTGAGTGAGAAAAAGGTTACAAAAACATCTATATAATATGATTCTATTTTTTTGTGAACTGAAACTACATTCTCTACATGTGTGCATCTCATTTGCAAAGAATGACAACCTACTTCATTGGGGGAAAAATAGATGATATAAGAAAGAGGGGCAACAAGATGGAAGCTCTCATGATATATGCTGACATTTAGAATACAAAACCATAAAATTTATGAAAATATGAAAAAAATGAACATCTACATAATAAATGTATATAGATTGAAGGAAAACATTAATTTCATTAAGTGATGGTAAATTGAGACAATTTTTACTTGAGTTCCTTCTGTTACGTTTATATTGCTTTGGCAGAAAAGTAACATACACAGAAGGGAAAATAATGAGTCTGTGATATGAAATCACCTTAGAAGACCTATGCCCCCAAATACCAATGATGTCTATTTATTGAACATTATTTATGGGCAGGACACTGAGGTGAAAATTTTTGCTGAGTTATCTCATCTTTGCAAGAGACATCTGAGGTAGTTCTTATTATCTCCCTAAAAGGATGGAGGAGCTGAAGCTGAGAAAGATTAACTAACTCTCCTAAAATCTTTGTGGTATCAACTATCACATCTTAACTGTGTTCCACTCTGCCTGACCCCAAAAACCTATGCTCTAAAACAGTACAGAATTTCATAGTCCACCTTTCTGCTTCTTGTGAAGCCTAAAAAAACCCACATAAATCATTTATAGGGTTACAGTATTAGATTCCCTATTTTTTTTTTACTATATAGCTATCTATACTAATAAAAGGGTAATATGCTAATTGGAACAGGTCGACCAGACATCTTCCAGTCATCCAGTCCTCCTTTCCAGACAAAACCATGGTGGCGGGGGATGAGGCAGAGGCGGCTAGGGCAATCATGATGGCAGGGGAGCAGTTAGGGGCGATCAGGTCGGCAGGCAGAAGGGTTAGGGTTTGTCAGGCAGGCAGAGGGGTTAAGGGCGATCAGGCAGGTAAGCAGAGTGGTTAGGGGCAATCAGGCAGGCATGCAGGTGAGCGGTTAGGAGCCAGTGGTCCTGGATTGCGAGAGGAATGTCTGACTGCTGGTCCCAGATTGGAGAGGGTGCAGGCCGGGCTGAGGAACACCCCTCCTCTCCCAACTGCTGTGCACAAATTTCATGCACCGGGCCTCTAGTTAAAATTATAACAGATAAACCATGTGTTTTAGAAGTACTCAAAGCAGAAGTTAATATGATTGCTTATAAAAATGACAAATATTGACTTTTACCATTCTTGAATATTTTAACAGATACACTAATTTTATATAGGGACCTAGATATGCTAATGCATTTAAGGAATTTTACAAGATAGAACTTAGCAAACTTAGTGGGATTTATTTTCAACTGAGGTAAGTTTGCTATTGTTGATCCTATAGAGCAGGGGTCCTCAAACTATGGCCCGCGGGCCACATGCAAATACAAATATTGTATTTGTTCCCGTTTTGTTTTTTTACTTCAAAATAAGATATGTGCAGTGTGCATAGGAATTTGTTCATAGTTTTTTTTTAAACTATAGTCCGGCCCTCCAACGGTCTGAGGGACAGTGAACTGGCCCCCTGTTTAAAAAGTTTGAGGACCCCTGCATAGAGTAACTCCTTGTATGCCAGTAAAATGGGATGGGGGGCATTTTTCCTCCAATCTTTCATCAGTTTGAGAAGTACCTTTTCCATGTTTTTGTAATTTTTTCTTTAGCAAAGCACTTTATCTCATGGGCATTTTGGCACATTTTGAAGACTTGCCCATGGTTATGAGCAGAGATAGATTTTTCTTACATTATGTTTGCTTAGTCCTCTCTTATGCAGTATTCTCTCTCGGTAAACTCTTTCCATCCCTTTCTCCTGATATGAGGCTAGTTTCTCCCTTTTATTTTGCTGCTGAAACACAGATTCATTTCTGCAAATGTCTGCTCCAGCACTCCCAGCATAGACCAATGCCATGGCCAGCTGCTATTGTGTGGGATGTAAGGGCGATTTTTCTATTTAGAGATCTGAGAAAAGCTGGCCATAGCAGCAATTAGCCAATTTAGTCCCAATTCTTCTTTTCTTTTATTGCTTAGCATTATTTATTCAGGAGATAAACTTGCATGGACATTCACTTTAATATTGGACACCTTAGAAAGAGCAAGAACTGAGGACTTGGGCCATCTGCACTTCCTATACCAATCCTTTTACTTACCGTCCATGATTTTTGCCAGATCATTTAAAAATGTCAAAGCCTCAATTTAATCATGTGTGAAGGTAACTAATAATGCCTACCTAAAAGACCAAGTCAATAAACATCTTATGAGAATTAAATCAGATGCTGTATGCAAATCCCATTAGAAAATATATCTGGTATACTAGAGATGGTTCATCTATGGATGCTGCCACTGTTACTGTTATTATTGGTGTTATTCTTATTAATGTGATCTGCTTCTTCATTCAAAATTGAGAAGGAAACCTTTCTAAAACAAATAAATAGTTCCTGGGGGCAGCATCTAAAGTCTCTCTAAGTAGAGGAATCTTCTTGAATTCTCTTGTGATTATTATTTGAATAGAAGTTAGAGTCATATATAAATAATATAAAATATATCTGCCTTCTTTCTTTTATTATGTATACACTAGAGGCCCAGAGCACAAAATCCATGCACTGGGGTGGGGGTGTCCCTCAGCCTGGCCTGCACCCTCTCACAGTCCGGGAGTTCTCAGGGGATATGCTACTATGGGAGGTGACCAAGAAGGCTGATCATCCCCCCCATTGCCCCTCCGCTGCCAATGGTCGCTGCCGCCTCCCCCCCCCCCATCACCGTCTCCTCCCTCTGCCAGCTGGCACACACCTTGGCTGTCCTGGGGCTGCCTGCTCACCAGCCCTGCCCCCTGCTGACTGGTCATTCCACCATTCGGTCGATTTGCATATTAGCCTTTTATTATATAGGATACATTGGCTATCCAGTCATTGGGGAATATTACTACAGTGATTGAACTTCATAGAACAAGAGCGTGGAGAGACCCAGGGTGGGCTTCAAAAGATTGTGAAATCATATAAAAATGGTATGAGCATGTATTTTTTGAAAAGATAGTTCAGAGCTTTCATCTGATTCTGAAAAGTTTCTAATATCTTAGAAGTAATACCTTATACTACACTAGATATATTGGAGTAAACAATTTATGTCATTAACTTTTTCTCCTCTAGACACC
The DNA here is from genome assembly GCF_000147115.1 of Myotis lucifugus. Lineage (NCBI taxonomy): Eukaryota > Metazoa > Chordata > Mammalia > Chiroptera > Vespertilionidae > Myotis > Myotis lucifugus. The sequence continues at coordinate 2,909,418 of NW_005871195.1, forward strand.
TAAAGAATATATCAAACTTGTGCCATAAAAATATGTTCTAGTGAAGTGTTTTGTCATCTTTTTGAGATGTGTCCCCTTTGATAAATGTACTAAAATTATAAACTTTCTCTTAAGATTAAAAGTCACCCTAGCTGGTATGGCTCAGTGGATAGAGCATTGGACTGCAGACCAAAGGATCCTAGGTTTGATTATGGTCAAGGGCATGTACCTTGGTGCAGGTTCCTCCCAGGCCTGGGCCCTGGCTAGGGTGCATGCAGGGGGAAACCAATGGATGTGTTTCTCTCATATCAATATTTCTCTCTGTCTTTCCCTCTCTCTTCCACTTTCTCTCTCTCTCTCAAAAAAAAAAAAAGAATGGAAAAATATCCTTCGGTGAGAATTTTAAAAAAATAAAATAATAGCTGGACCATCAATGGTTCCTGGTGGTGACCTCTGGACCATAGAAGCTGGGAGTGGCCAGCCCATCTCTCTCTTTTTGGGCATATGAACCACTTTACAATCTCCCCTGGCACTTATGTGTCACACAGTCTCCACTGTCCTTGGTGAAAAGGTCACAAAAATGAGCCCTTCTTTACTACTGGCCATCTGGGACATGGGAAAGGAAGGAAGGAGAACAGGAAAGGGAGGAAAGGAGGATGGCAGAGAGATAACAGAGTCATATACAAGGATGGAAGAGAGAGGGAGGAGGGAAGGAGGGAAGAGGGGAGAGAAAACAGGAAATAAAAAAGAGGGAAAGAGAAAATAAAATAAAAAGGGAAGAGAAAAAGATGGGAGGAAAAAGGGGGCGGGAGGAAAAGAGGAAGAGAGGGAAGGGAAGAGAGATTATAACTAGGTACTTCCGGCATGTTGATAGGTAGGTCTCTGAGAGAGATCTCGCCCAAACGCCTCAACTCGCTTACCCACTCAGCACAGTTTCCCTGAGATATCAGGGAGGCAATTGAGGGCATCTGATGCACAGCTTTTAAAATTTCCTATGAATGATATTTTCAAAAATCCAATGAATAATCTTTTAATAATCTGTCTCTTCTGTGTTATATTTTATATCACTATATGCCATATACCAACATGTGCTGCTTCTTTACCTATTGCCAAACTATTTTTTTGGAGAATGGATGAGAGGACAGCATTCTCCTGAATGAACTGGAACAAACTCTTTCTCTCCTGTATTTGCTCTTCTGTCTTGATTCAGCTTTAGATGGTGTGTCTTTGCCATTTCTGCTGCAAGATAAAGTGTTTTCAATTCTCTTTAACAAATGTGGGTTGGTGTCTTATAAGTTTCCTTATATCAGGTGCAAGAAGTAAGAGAATTATATCTGCTCTAGAAATTTTCCAGGCCTACAAATATCAGGGGTGAGCTGCATCAGTCATAAAAAGTACTAACGGGAAAAAGTGACTTTATAAAAATTAATATGCTTCCCTCTTGAAAAGATCTAGTTTTTGCAAAATAATTTTCAATTTTTTCTGTTTCTGGTACCATAATTGCAGAATATTTCATTTGACTCTTACATTATTCATTCCCTCCTTCATTGAAACATTTATTAAAGGCACTGTAAAATCAGGTTACTTTGATAAAACTTCGAATTCTTTAAGATCAGCATTAAAGTGGAGACACCAGGGATCTATCTAACTGGAGGGAATTAGAATACAACATTTATTAATATAGCCACATGAAAGCCTCTTCTATAATGATGTCAATTTTAGGGGAAGCAGCAAAGGTCAAGAATAAGCCAAACCATTCTTGGTCAGCTCTGATGGTCAGATAGTTGTCCAGGACACCCCAACTCTATTAACCACAGTGATTCAGTTCACATATGGGGGAAATACAGAACAGAGTTGAGATTCTGAAAGGAGGCAGAAACTTCTGGTCCCTTGAAGTCCTCTAATAAGGAGTCATGTTAGATAAAATTAGAGAACTTAATTGTAAGATGGTCTGAAGCAATGTTTATCTCAATAAGTGAGTCAGTTGGGATCACATCCTCTCCCTCCTAGTCTGATGAACCCGTTCAAATGTCCTCACCTCCAACGCTGGTCCTGACTCATCCCTGTCATCCCCAAAGGGCTTTGTTGATGGGAGCAAAGGGCTGTGATCAGAAATTGCTGTCACTCAGTTACTATAGTCATGCCACCTTCTGGGATGACTGACAATTAAGAGCTCAGTGTAGGTAATTTAGAAATATATTCTAAGAAGCCATTTCTCCAAATGCAGGTAAATCGAGTGAAGCAAGTTATTTTGCTGAGTCAAATAGTCTACTGTCCTTCCAAAGGTACAACTGCACACTGGAGTTACTTCGTTTCTATCACCAATAAGTCTTACAGGCTTCAAAGGATGCTTGCACATCCCACTTCCCTCTCTTTTAATCGCAGTTTTCCTAACCCTGTGTTTCTCCATCTTGACACTGATAATTCTTTGTTGCCGGGGGCTGCCTTGCACACTGTGGGATCATCCCTGGTCTCTACCTAGTAAATGTCAGACGTACTCCTCCAGTGTGACAACCAAAAATGTCCCCAGACATTCCCTAATGTTTCCTGGGGGAATCATCACCACCCAGCCCGCTGAGAACTCCTGTTTAAGACCAGGAACTTGATAAATGAGATCTCCGAGGATTCTTGCGTATAGTTCCAGTGACTCACATTTCACCTGTGGTTTCCACAACATTCATTACATAATTCATTATATTAACTACACAGCTCCCTAAAATCCAAAGGATTATAATAAGCGCATCAAATACACTGAGCACTGCACGAACCTCTATAAGAGCTGAGCTTTTGTATGGATTTGCACGAATTAGGCTATGGGAGACCAAAGGGACTGTATTTTCAATTCACCATGCGAGCCTTTGGCCACCTACCCTCAATCAGAGAAGCCTAAGACTAGAACGAAGAGCAACCGGCAGCAGTCCCCAATTTTACTTTGGCTAGCTTGCTTGTTTTTCCCAGCTGGGTTGAACTGATCGGAATTTGTACATATTAACTCATTAACCTGATTTTTTACTTCCTTTGTTTTCTGATTTGAGACCATTGATCGCTGGTCACCCAAATGAAGTTTCACAACACAAGTGCTATCCAATAAGTGATCAAGAGAGAATAAAGTCATTTGGTGATGGAAGATTTAACTTTGGATGTGGGTACACAGTGCAATATACAGATGATGTATCATAGACTTGTACATTTGAAACACAGGCAATGTCATTAATCAATATCATCCCAATAAATTTAATTGAAGAAAAAAAGGGGGGAGCTAAGAAAAAAAGATAAGGTCATCTTTGCTGCAGGGAAAACCCCGCTGTTGCCAACCATTGATGGTACTTGACGTTGGAAATAAATGAGATACACATCTTCAGTACATGGGATAGAATATAAGGAAGTCAGAGAGGAGTGGAAAAGGGAGACAGAGGGAAACCTAATTAGAGTAGATACCCAGGAACTCTGAAATGAGCTCCATTCATCTCAGAGGAACATAAAGAAATATAAGGGAGTCGATTTAAATTTATCATCTGCCTGCTGCGGCTCCAGCTGCTTTTCACAGAAGTTCCATAGGGAACCTGCGGGGAGAAAAGCAGTCTTATATGTTCTCCTTGTTTGAACCTGGGGTGACAGTATTGAGAATGAATGTAAATGTGAAAATACGGTACTTCATCAGGGCCAAGGTTTGTGTCACCAACTCACCCAGAGCTAGGGAGAGCACAAATTCAACAAACATTTGTTGAATAATTAACTGAAGGAGTCTATTTCTAAACCATCTAGAAACCCACGGGTCGATAGAAAAGAAATGCTTGTGTCAGGTGAAAGAACAAACAATAGTGGAAGGGCCAGTTACTTGATACCTTTTCCACATTTGTCAATACCAGTCTATCCACCAACTGGTGATGGGAGTTCCTTTGGAATCTACATGTCTCCATGTAAACAGGACTCCTTTTCTCTTTTATGCTCAAGGAATGTGCATCAGGTCACCGCATGTAATATCACAGAAAGTATATTCCATAGTAATTACAGTACACTGTTCTCCAATACTGTTCTCCAATTTTTCAACTTATAGAAAAAGAATTAACAGAATAAGAGATAATATATGAATTTCCTAAGATAAATGAAATCTTCCTAAGATTACAGCTGATAGAGGTCAAGAAAATTTAAGCAAAACTCTGTCGTCTTGATTTTCACACCCAAACGCTTCCTTCCTCCCTCCCTCTCTCTCTCTCCTCTCTCTCTCTCTCTCTCTCTCTCTCTCTCTCTCTCTCTCCCTTTCTTTCTTCTCTCTCTCTCTCCTTCCTTCCTTTCTTTCTTCCTTTCTTTCTTCTTCCTTCCTTCCTTTCTTTCTTCCTTTCTTCTTCCTTTCTTTCTCTTCCTCTCTCCCTCCCTTTCCCCCCCCCCTCTCTCTATTTCTTTTTGTTTGGAGAATCTATACATGATTACAAAGCTGTCCTCACCGATGAATGGACCATGCTTTACAGTAACAGGGAATGATTCAAAGTTGTTATATAACTTTAGGACCATGATTCAAAGTTTTGTTAAACTGTTTAGTGAGCTAACTCCAATGTTTTTTGTTGTTGTTGTTGTTTAAATACATTTTATTGATTTTTTACAGAGAGGAAGGGACAGGGATAGAGAGTTAGAAACATCGATGAGAGAGAAACATTGATCAGCTGTCTCCTGCACGCCCCCTACTGGGGATGTGCCCGCAACCAAGGCACATGCTCTTGACCGGAATGGAACCCGGGACCCTTCAGTCCCCAGGCCAACGTTCTATCCACTGAGCCAAACCGGTTAGGAAACTCCAATGTTTAGGTACAAAATAATATTTCAGCGAAGGCAGAGACCTGATTTAAAGTACAGATGCCTAGGTTTGCAGCCTGTTTCTATCTTTATAGCTGTGTTTCACTGGCCAGTTATTTACCTTCTCTGCACCAAAAGGTTATGTACAATTATTTCTGCACTGGGGGTTGGGTCTATGGTAACTTATATTTTTCTCTTTATGTTTTTGTTTCTCAGTTTTTTTTTTAATATTCTAAGAATGACCACGTTTTTAAAAAGAAAGACTCTAAGTGGTGACAAGGCATCAAGTATAAAAGGAAGCATTAGGCTAGGTATCGCCTTTACTGTCACGCTATACAAAGTTCAATGTCAGTTATAATCAATATAGTTTCCATCTTTTAATCAGTTAATGGAGAATATAAACCACTTTCCATTTTTAAAAACCACTCAATTTTTACAAATAAGTTATTTCTCGGGGTAAGTACATTAGTTCTTAATTAAAACTTACTAAAACGGTCTCATAAAAATTCACCCACCCTCTCATTATCAAACACATTTTTGTTTTTCATCATTATGATGTTGACCTCTTACCTACACCTAATACTTAATATATCCAATGACATTTTCGCTCCCACATCAATAAAGCATGGTTGTAAACTCAGCACTTATTATTCACAAGATCTACACAATTCTTTCCTTCTTCCATAATAATAAACCAATTTAAAGTCACCCTCATGACCATATTAAAGTTAATTTTCTCCAAATTACATGTCATATTGATAAGACATGACTTTGCATTTAGACAGTGCTTATCCTTTAAGGTGCTCTAATCACTGCCTCTGTGTTTTACTTAGCAAATACATCATTGGTGGAAAAAGAAAAAATAACAGATTATTTTCTTTCAGAAGTATCCATTTTCTGATTTTCACTGAAAACTTTGAGTCCTTAAGATCATAAATGTCAAATGCAGTCAAATTACTATTCCACTAAGCTCATTAATCTGTCTTTCACCAGGAAAAATAAACCCCGAGGTGTTTCATGAAATACTATTCATTCATTAAATCTCCGACTAGATGCTGAAGAAAGCTGTCTAAAGGATTCTAAGCCAGCCCTGAATTTGGGGCTCTCATACCCCCTTTGGAAAGAGAGATATGAAACCAATGTATCCCAGGGAATGTGATGGGGGTTTCAAGGGGAGGAGGAAAAATGTGTTCAAGGTAGGCATTACTGAAAAGATCTTGCAGTGAGTTTTAGGAAATGAGTAAGTGTTTTGCAAGTGGCTAGGGAGAGTGGCCCCTGAGCAACGCTGAGACTTGAAGGGGCCTGCAGAGAGAAGGACAAGTGCTTCCCAGGCCAAACTTTCTCATTTGTAAATTGCATATGCAGATTTAATTCCAGGAGACCATTTGGGCACCCACAGGAATTTTCAATTGATTCTAGAGAAATCACAAGTCCATTTAAATTATAAGAGCCAACTTGGCAAGATGGCAGGGTTGCTGGCTTGCTGGGTCCCTGACTGGAAAGAACACAGATGTCTGGCTCTCCTGCCGTGTGCTCCCCAGGCAGCCTGTGAAGTCTCACAAAATGGGGTGTTGTTGTCCTTACACATATTACATTTTGCTATTTCCACACCCTATGGTGATATGTTTGTGCCACTCTGATTATACAGAATTGTAATTATTGTGACTGCATATATACACTGGCAGGCAGGGTGGCTGTGGAAGGACACCCAATCTGAGCAACATAGTAAGAAAAGTGGTATCTTCAGACAAAAAGGACAGACGTTCACTCCATAAGGATTGTTACTATCCACACAGCTACTTATCTATCTGCCCACCACCTACCCAACCACCTACTTACCTACCTATTCATTTGACATACATTTCATGGAATAAAGCTAAACACCATAGAAACATCTACTGGATCACTTGCTGCCTTAGCCCCCATTGCCATATATTGTCCATAGAACAAGCTCTCACATCGATGGTATAACTCTTCCAAGCATGGTGACTCAGGCCCCCTTTCTAAAAAATATACAAGAAAAAATTGTGAACCTTTCTGTACTGCTCAAATTAACCTCTATCCAAATCTAAAGACCCTCCTCGGAGGTGACAAGATCTCCAGGATCCAAACGAGGGAATAAGAGTGGCTGAAGGCGGTTGTGCTAATGACCTTGGCTACTTCTCTGTTTCGGTGGAGTGACCTCACTTAGAAAAAGTTTTCAAACCCATCTCTGGTTAAATTGGAGGTTAGGCTTTCACCTGGTGAACGTAGGCACCATCTCTTTCCAGTAATGTATAGGCCACCTGACAAGCTGTAGAGAAGAAATATTGAGGTTGGCATAGATAAAGGAGAAATATTAGGGAATGAAAGAGATGAGTTTAACAAAGCAAAGAACTTACAACAAATGGCTCAGGTGCCACTGGGAGATCCATCACACATGGCTAGAGATACACATGTAAACCTTTGACTAGACATGTAACCCATCCTCTCAGGTCATTAAAGTCTTCCCCGAGATGTAGAAATGAAAGAGTGGGTTTCGGAGTCATGTAAGCTGGGGTTTGAATTCCGTCTTCCCAATTTACTAATTATTCACTCTCAGAACATTTTCTTGGCTTTTCTCAGTATCAGGATCATCGATATATCCCAAAAGTGTTGTGAAAAGAGTTATAAATAATTCATGGGAGATATTCGGCACTTGCTTGACATTCAACGTGTGTGAATTACCATTGCATACACAGCATGTAAGAATTTGGGTGAATTTTAAAGACAAGGTGAAGTGCTATACAGTATGTCTGCACTTAGCTGGTGAAGCATCTCATCATTGGATACTGCCTCCTCTGCGTACACTCATATGTCTTCAGTTACCTTTAAACCTTTAAAGTTCTAGAAAAAACTATTAAATCTTCTAAGAGCCACTATTGGATTTTGCATACAGGTATATGTTCATTTAGTTAATATATGTATCATACACATATATATTTTTTATTTTTAGAGTGAGAGGAATGGAGAGGGAGTGAGAGAAACATTGATGTGAGAGTAAAACATCAATTGTCTGCCTCCTGCATGTCCCCTACTGGGGATTGAGCCCAAAACCCAGGCATGTGCCTTGACTGTGAATCAAACTGGTGACCTCTTCGTGTATGGGACCACACTTAACCCACTGAGTCACACTGGCCAGGAACCCATACACATAATTTTTCACAGTATTTTTACTCCAGAGTAAAGAGACGATGGAGATGCTCAATGAAGAAGAGAATGGCATGCAAGCCTAGTTTAAGAGATCCAAGGAGCCTATGAGACAGCCTGCTCTGGAAGAGACCTCAGCATTCAGGTGGAATGGCAACCACATGGGAACCAGAAGACAGAGGAAGATCTTTGGCCTCGTGTTTCTTTCTTACAAAAGATAACTTTTGAGCTTCCTCTACTCACTCCCTATTTCTTCCTTTTGGGGTTGCTTTGTAAACATTTTAGCCTTGTAGATGTTCCTCCAAGATGTCAAAATATCCCCAATCTGTATTTACTCAGCCTGAGATGGTGTTTAAACCTGGTAAATCTTGGATATCATTTGTTTGACACCTCTGCTTCCCCTACCCTATGATTCCTAATATTATTGTTAAGGACTCACAGGTTTCTTCACAGTCAATAAATCTCCATAACACAGGAAGCCAGAAAATCAGACTTCTTAGTAAATATTTCAAAACTGTATTTTTTTAAGAAAGGCCTGGTTCTCTTTTTTTCTTAGACTCCCTGTCACAACATTCGCACCCTTAATGAATCATGGCTTGGCGCTGGGTTGTGGCGTATGGACACCCCAGATCCACACTGGGAAACCATCCATAAAATGCTCAATGTAAAAAGGTAAGAAAAAATCCAATACGAAGCTGGCAGGTGATTGGGCAAGGACCAGCAGACCCCTTGAGGAGACAGGAGAGATTCCAAGGCACAGTTGCGACCTCTGCCATGTCTCACTGAGGCAGAGCGACAGGCGCAAGCCCTCCACACACTGAGAGGTGTGGAGCATGACCACTTTGGAAGAGTAACGCAATCTGTGCACTATCAGAAGTAAATACACTAGATGTACATCTGAAACAAACAACCTTAGCACTTTAATATTTTATCTCGCCTTCTCAGTAAATGAAAGTAAAGGACACCAAAACAACTTTTTTAGCATGTTTATCTTCTTCATAAGGGTCTATTTCCCCTTTAAAACTGTTCAATTAAACATCATTGAAGTCAGACAAAGATGGTGTGTTTCCTAACTTGTTGATTTCCAGTTACTAGCAAAGCGCCAGGCATGTAACAGGTACGTAATAAATGATATGACATTGATTTAATTAATCAGGGTTTCTCTGGACTAAAAGGAAGATCACACTTTAAAGGGAAGAAAATGAATTCTAATTTGAACATTTCTGGAAAGAATAAAATGAAGGAAATCTATCAGCCATTTGTAATGTTTGGCTCTCTTAATCTAGAGCAGTGATGGCGAACCTTTTGAGCTCGGCGTGTCAGCATTTTGAAAAACCCTAACTTAACTCTGGTGCCGTGTCACATATAGAAATTTTTTGATATTTGCAACCATAGCAAAACAAAGACTTATATTTTTGATATTTATTTTATATATTTAAATGCCATTTAACAAAGAAAAATCAACCAAAAAAATGAGTTCGCGTGTCACCTCTGACACGCGTGTCATAGGTTCGCCATCACTGATCTAGAGCAAGCCCATGCTATATGTAGGTTAAAAGTACACATGTGAAAATAGCTTGATCCCTATCAAGTCCATTTGCATAAAATTTCCAAACTATACATAGGAAGTCTGTAGATAACAATGTTATGTCTCATAACTTCATTAATTTCAATGCTTATTCCAAAGCAGATATGACATTATATACCATTAACGTGGATGTGTTCACTTCCTTCAGACTCATCGTGCTTATGGAACAGAGTGGTACCACTCAGATGACTTGCTTCTGTGGTTGTTCCCTCAGTAGCCAGACCCAACAGCCTTTACATTCTATCAAAGAAGCATGTCTTTTGCTTAGGAATAAACTGTATTTTAAAAAACTAAAAAAGCAGCATGTGAAACACTAACATAGAGGTGTGTAGGTATAAAGATGAGTCTTGTGTTGCAGAAGAGGTTGGGTGATACTTTTTGTCAGACGCTGAAATAGCCTAGTCCAGTGGTCGGCAAACTCATTAGTCAACAGAGCCAAATATCAACAGTATAACGATTGAAATTTCTTTTGAGAGCCAAATTTTTTAAACTTAAACTATATAGATAGGTACACTGTTATTAACTGAATTAGGGTACTCCTAAGGCTTAGGAAGAGCCACACTCAAGGGGCCAAAGAGCCCCATGTGGCTTGCGAGCCGCAGTTTGCCGACCTCGGGCCTAGACCACAAATTAGGAAAGTCATCATGGGACAGTAATTCAGAAACCAGGAACATGTGTGCAAACTGCCAGGGGAATTCTGACATTAAATGCCAGAGTCTGAGACCTGCTGCTGGGCAGTTTTTTCTTAGATTTTAGAATTCAGTGTCATGTCCCTGATATGAACACCCTTAGTTCCCTTTGCTTTCTCAGATAATTCACGTATCACACTGAACTGTGACTGCTGGTCCAATTGTCTTTCTCCTTCCCCAAATGCATGCTCACTGAGAAATCCAGTCCACCATCGTTCACATGGTGGCACGCACAGTCCCTGACACAATGCAGATAATGAATGCATATTCATTCAATCGATGAGAGACTCAGTTCTGATTTGCCCGGTCATACCTTAGAACACTGCTATTAAATTCTAAGTTCTCTTCTGTAAGTTTGGGGAAGGTTCGTTCTTTCTTTATCTGGAAATAAAATTTAATTGCTTCAAGCCATTAGTCTCAATTGGTGTAGGGAAGGGGGATCTATAGATTATGTTTGGGGCTACTTGGTGTACAGCAAGCATGTCAAACTCACGGCCTGTAGGCAGTATGCGGCCCACAACAAATATTTTTGCAGTGCAGCCAATATAACAGTATGTAAGAAACGTTTTAATAAAAATTTTGTAACTTAATTTTTACAATATCCTGTTATACATAATTATTAATAATAAACTACAACCTTCACTAATGACTGATTCCTAAAATTGTGTTGCATTCATTTCCCTTGCATGCTTTACGCACAGGTGCACCATTTCTCTCCACTGATACTAGCAGCGAATATTTTAGGAGCTGATGGCCACGTCATTAGTCTTGGACTGACTTGTTTGATGTGCACGACAGGAAATATTTATCTTTCGGAGAACAAGAAAAATAGGTTTATTTGCATTACGCTTATTAATTTGTGCAGTTATTCAGTGTCTGGTAAGTTAATGTTCAAGAAAAAATATTAATTTTTATTAAAATGTTCTATTATTTTATGTTAATGATTATTCATTTATTTCAGCCCTTTGTATTCAGCATGTCTCTATCAAAATAAGCCTACGTTTCTATGAAAATTGAAGCTTTTGTTTTTTTGCGGCCCACATAAATTTAAACCTTGTTTATTTGGCCCGTGTTAGCCTTTGAGTTTGACATGCTTAGTGTACAGACTATGGAGAGCTGATAACTTTTATTTCTCAAATTTGTTGTCAGTCACTACCCTCTAATATAAATGAGTCACAAGCTATATTAGAAGATGGCCATTTCCCTTTGTTCAGTGTGCTCTGCAGGACAGCCTCTACCCAATCACATCCTGGAACATGAGGAATGAAGAGCCCAGATGTCCCCTTCCGTATTCACATACTGTCTATGATGCTACTCTCTGCTGAGTTTGCTCCTACTGTGTGGCCACATGTGTTCTCAGTCTCCTGGATTCTTGTCCTTCAAAACTCAAATCAGACCTCCAGTTCTATATCTACACTCACTTCCCAGGTAATCTCACTCCGGGGCTAAGTTGACAAGGTGCAAATATAAATTCCAGCCTGAGTCTCTTCCCTGAACTCTAGACTCATATATCAAATAGCTTAACTGGATACGATGGGCATCTCAAAAGTAACCGAAACTGAATTCCAAATCTCCTCTCCCCTCAAAGCTGTTCACAGGAACCTTTCCCATCCCTGCAAATGGCAACATTGTTATCCCAGGTGCTCAGAGTAAAACAAAACAAAACCTCTTCCCTCTACTCAACCTCTAATCCATCAGCAAATGATGCTGGTTCAATGTCCAAAGTGGAAGAACTTCCTACCACTGCCACCCCTACAACCCCAGCCCAAGCTTCCATTTATTACAATAGCCTCTTAACTAGTGTCCCTGCATCTGCCCTTGACACCTACAGTCTATTCTTAACCCACCAACCAGAGTGACTCTATTAAAACAAAATCCAGATCATGCCACACCTCTGCTTGAGCCCTTGCGACTACCCATCGCATCCAGAGTAAAGACAAAATCCTAAAACCCTTTTATCATTTATTTCTAGCTCCTCTCTGACTCCATCAGGCCTGTTCCCCATGCTCCCTGCAGTTCACACAGGGGTGATGTTTCTGTAAAAGAGGTAGCTTGCCTTGCGCCTCAAGGATGTTGCCCTTGCTGTTCCCTCTGCCAGGAATCCCTTCGTAAGGGCATGTCATTGTCTTCCCTACCTCAGATCTCTGCTCAGGAGTCAACATTGCAAGGCTTTCCCAAACCAACCTCTTAGAAATGAAATGCCTCACACTACACACTTTCTACCCCCTCTGTTGCTTTACTTTATTCTATGGTTTATTGCAATATGACAACCTCAACCCCCAACACACACACACACACACACACACACACACACACACACACACACAAACACACACATTTCTTGCATTCATTTGTTTGCTATCTGTCTCTCCTTCCGAGAACCTAAACTCTGTGAATACACAGAGCTAGAGACTGAGCATCTCATACAGGGCCTGACCGATATCAGGCCCTCAAGAAATACTTAAAAACAAACAAACTTGTAGGTTGATTTCTGTATAGGAATTATTTAGGGCCCTGGTTGCCTTTTGCTTGGTCACCTACTTTCAGTCATCCACAAAATTCCAATAAACGCACAATCTTCTTATTTCATTATTAGATACACTTCAGCGTTTAATTTGCCAGGCTTAATCTAAATTAAAAAGGAACAAGGAATACACCAGTGACTACTTAGAAGAGATGCAGCTATAAATCTTTTGATCCCAGTACTAATCTAGGGAATATCAGTTCTTAAAGGCAAACTGCCAGTGATAAGAATTTTACAATGCCCCTCACAGTAAATGCAGGCAAGATTTTTGTTTTGCTCCATGAAGCCACAGTTTATCTTTCAATTAATGAATGAACTACATAAATATTAGTACTGCTGTGAATAAAGATAATGGAAATATTTTGTAAAGCAAAGTATGGCTATAGCCCCTTCCCCTGAAAACTGCTTGAAAGTATACAGAGAAATCAGAAGGATTTGCAAACACCAAACTTGTGCTTAAATCTTCCAAATGTCGAGGCCATTACTGCTGAGAGAACCAGTCCCATTGTTAGACATTATTGTAATAAATCTTTCTAGTTTAACCCAGCTTCTCCACATATGAAGAAAACATACACACACACACACACTCACACACACACATGAAATTCCACAGATCTCTGTATGTTTAGACCTATAGAAATATGCTTTCAACATGTTGGAGGATGAGGGAAGAGGTATAGAAAGGGGATTTAAAAGAGTTGAAAGTAAAACGTTGGTATAAAGAATAACTTATTGCTAACATTGTATTCAGAAGGGCTACAGAGTTCAAAGAATATATGACATAAAGAATGTGCCACAAATGCCAGCCTCATTCTCGAATCAATACATTTTTGATCACCAACCCAATCCTTCACCCCTGACATCCTAAAAGCTAGAATGCTTAAAATTTCACTGCTATTCAAAATCCGAAGATGTGCACTATTGGCCTTTATGGGAACAAGTATCTACTAGCAACACTGACACATTCTAGGATGAAATGATGTATAATAGGAAAAAAATTTTTAAAAAACATCAAAAATAGGCCCAGGCATGAAGACATATTTTCAAAGCATACTAAGTGGTTGTTCCATCTATCTTTCATTATTAAATTCAGTTCCAGAATTTAAGAAGGGGGAGGAGCAATATTGACTGTTACCTATGACATTCTTTCTGGGTATTCTAAAGATCTGCATTTTTTTTTGTCTTCACAATAACTCTAAAAGGTAATCTTGCCCAAAGTCAACCTAGTTATTTAATACAGGCGATAAGCAACTGATTGGACTGACTCAGATAGAGCACTAAGGCACAAAGTGACAGCAAGTCAGAAGTCTATCCCATCATCCCATTGAAAGCTGAGGCTCAGTGGCATCCTATCAGGAGTGGAGCATTCCTGGCTTACTCCTGTCTCTGCGCCCCTCCCTTCACTCAAAGATCTGGGCGTTGAGTTCTTACCTCAGCAATCACTACCTCAATCTATCTACCACTGACGGTAGAGGCAGGGAAAGAAGTGATATTGGAAAGTGATAGCTGGTCCACTGGTGACTGTTCAGACTCTGAGGATCATCAGGGTCCAAATGATATGACATTAAATGGGAGAAATGGTATGAAAACAAAAAGGTAAAAACCTACTCCTGTCTCAAAATACTGCTCTACTTCTATTTCTATACAATGCCACTTAACCAACAGTACTAAAAAGTATCTTGATATAAGAGATAAGATGTTTTATTTTTTATTTTTTTTTAAATATATTTTATTGATTTTTCACAGAGAGGAAGGGAGAGAGATAAAGAGTCAGAAACATCGATGAGAGAGAAACATCGATCAGCCCCCTCCTGCACATCTCCCACTGGGGATGTGCCCGCAACCCAGGCACATGCGCTTGACCGGAATCAAACCTGGGACCCTTCAGTCCACAGGCCGACGCTTTATCCACTGAGCCAAACCGGCTTCGGCGATGTTTTAATAGAAAAATATTAAAAGCTAAAACAATAGCTGGCATGTTACTTTCAACACATGTGCCCTCTCCAACGAGATCAAGATCTCAGTGCTGGGAGGGCAGGTGAGGCTCTTCTTGGGCACTCTACACCCTAGGGGCTATGGCAGCTCCTCCCACCTCCAACATCTATATTCCTTGTAGCTTTCTTTATTTGTTTTACGTGCCAATCTGATTTTTACTTCAATCCTGTTATAAATAACTAGAGGCCCAGCGCACAAAATCATGTGCGGGTAGGGTCCCTAGGCCTAGCCTGCGATCAGGGCCATCTTCTGCCCACTCGCCAGTCCCCAGTCCCACCCCAAGGCCACCCACCCTGGTTACTGTGGTTCCCAGTTTGCCATCCAGCCATCAGAGCCTGCAGGTCGGGAGGGGTGGGGGGACCAAGAGGTCGGCCACTCAGCCCACCCGCCAGTCCCCAGTCCCACCCTGCCACCACCCACTCTGGTTCCCTGTTCACCATCTGGCGATCTATCTGAGCCTGTGGTCCAGGAGGAGGGACCAAGAGGTCTGCCTTCCGCCTGCTCGCCAGTCCCCAGTCTCGCCCCACTGTCACCCACCCTGGTTCCCCGTGGTTCCCAGTTGGCTATGCAGCGATCAGAGGAGTGGAGGGATCAAAAGGTGGTCAATGCACCTCATAGCAACTGGTAGATCGGTCATCCTGGTCATTAAGCCATTATGGTCACTGGCCTTTTATTATATATGATTCTTTATAGTAAAATTCCCCTGTTCAAACGGTTTCTGTCTTCTGAGTGGACCCTGACTGATACACACAGTGAACTGAATTTGGGAAACAGTAAACAATAAGCGCACACACGCGTACACACACACACACACACACACACAGAGGCATATTTTCACTGGAGGATTTCTCAGAGGCTCTCAGGGGTATTAATAGGTACTACATTTTAAAACAATGATAAATTATATAGAGAATTAAACAAACTTGTAAATGATAAAGAAATTCCTCCCCATCATACAGGCATGGCACAAGATTAGTGCTCTGTGGGGCATCTATGGGGGCAGCTATTTTAATTCATAATACAGCTGAATTCTCCTTGGTAGGAATGTGAAACCAATGCATGTGCATGGGGAATACCAGTACAATCTCTGCAGATCAGTAATTTTTCCTTTTTATCATTTTAATAAAAGGAGCTATGGGACCATGTTTCCAACATTCTCCTGTCCTTAAGTTTAACACCCACTATGAGCAGCCATGGTTTTCAATGCCAGGGACAGCAGAAATCCTCACTGAGAGGTGAGAGAACAACTCCCTTAGGGGCTGTGGTAGTATCTTGAGAGAAGGAGGAAGATGGAAAAGTGTCCCTCCATAAAAGAGATTCTCTTTCATACTGTCCATTAGAAAGTTCCCAATCCAGAACATTTTGGCGCTCCCATCAATGTGTATGACATGCATGGAAAGCTGCAGACATAAGCGGATGTTTGACTCTGCAGGTTAAGACGGTGTCATCTGGGAAAAGACCTGGCAGGGGCCTCTGCTTTTAGAAATATATGACTTAAGTCATAAGTGTCAGACACTATCAGAGTCTGGGGCTGTGACACGCTGCAGGACAGAGCGCTGGTGGAAGCTATTATTACCTTTTATGAACATTCACCGAAATATTGTCAAGGAAATGTAATTACCAGTGGGGAGGTTCATTTATCCACATTATTCCTGGCTACCAAAGAAACCTGACATGTAAACAATTTAGATAAGGACTCTAATAATCTCGCCATGCCAAGTACCTGCAATTTGTCACGCGGCGCACCCTTATCCTTACCTGGAGCAGTAGGTTGTCCTTGTGCTATTTCAGCTGACTGCACATTGAGAAGACAATTTTAAGTCAGCGTCAAGACACTGAGTTAATCACGCTAAAAAACAACGAAACAGAACAACAGAAACCAATGAGGTTTTCACCTACTGGTTCAAGGTAGAATGCAGCGGCATTCCTATAAAAAGATCCAACCTAACTCATTAAAATGAACAACAGAGAAGATAGATAGGGAGTTTCAGAAAATAGTCTTGGATCTACTTTACCTAGTATTCGAGGTAGAAGTAAAACAGTCAAATCTTAAATGCTTTGATATGACTCAGAGTGCGTTAGATAAAAGCGACATGAATAAAGCATAAAGTACAATTGCTGTCTTGAATAGCAGTGCATTTGGGAGATGAAAAAAATTCAAGTGGGTATATTTAGATTACTTCCATAATAAAATGTAATGATAAAACTCCAAAAGAACAACAGAATTTTCTAATCTAAAATCTAGGCCTTGAATATAATTTACCTGGAAATATTTTCTAGAGAAACTGGCTTACACTCAAGGAGCACAGCTAGGCTCTGGGATATTTTTAAAAAAAACGGCTGAGTATTTGCAGATAGGGAGAGTTTAACATAAGAGCAATTGTGTGGAGTGGGCCTTTCTTAATGAAATGGAAGGACTAGGTCCCTCAGAATAAAGATCAGTGGAAAGAGAAACCACTAATTTGCTAATATTAGGTCACTTTTTTAATGAGACGAGTTCAGTTTTTTTTAATAGATTTTTATTGATTTCAGAGAGGAAGGGAGAGAGAGAGATAGAAACATCAATGATGAGAATCACCGATCAGCTACTTCCTACACACCCCACAACCAGGGCATATGGCCTGACCAGGAATCGAACTATGACCTCCTGGTTCATAGCTTGATGCTCAACCACTGAGCCACACTGGCCAGCCTTCCTAGGTTATTTTTTCAGCCAGTATCTGCCAACTCTCTTTGTGTCCCAAGCACTATGGTGAGCACTGAAGCCCTCAGGAGTGAGATAGGGTCCTTTTCCTGAAGAGTTCATTGTCCAGGAGACAAGATCAATGAGTAAATGAATATTTAAAATAGTGTTGATAAAAGCAATCACAGGAACAGGTACAGAGCGTTGTAGGAGTACAGAGAAAAAGAAGACATGGTGATGTATGGAGACAGCCTGTGGGAGCCTTTGAAAACTAAATTCCCATGAGTTTTGGAAGCCAGTCACTGAATATAGTCATTTTTAAAAAATAAATGAGGCAAAGTTTCAATTAAACAGATTAGATTTAAAACAAAGGTTACAAATGCTTGAAACTCCATCACTTCCTAATTATTGCATATGTATGCACTTGAGATTATTGAGTTCTGTTGTACATGTATGGTGAACATGTCACGTAAGGGTGTGCCATTGTGTGTCTATTACTGACTTTGGTGGCATCACATTGGTAGCTGGATTGGCATGGTGAGGGTATTTACACCAGAGTATTCAACAAGTGGTACCAAAGAGTTGTTGTTTTGTCTTTTTTTTTTTCCACACAGCCAGTTTTTAAACATATATCAGCACACAACTGAGAACACCTAACCAATTAGAGCTTCCTGGAAGAAGAAAAAATAGGGTTAAGTAAAAATTATTGACAAACAACGAGAACTGGCCTTCATAAATACAAGTCTAGGTTACAAATATCTTTGAAGGTGTCCTAACTTCTCTCATTCAGTCTCCTTCACATTCAATTGTTTGCTATCATAGTGATCAGAGCTGTTCACCAGCCTTCTTGGTTTCACCTTCGGAGCCCACAGGACTGCATTTTGCAGCTCCCTTGAAGTTGAGGCCAAATGTCTTGATGTTGCCGATGCGATGCTGCAGAAATGAAATGGGCCATTTCCTGGTTGATGCTTTGAGAGACAGAGTGTGAATTACCTTGTACATTTAACCCCACTGTGGTGACTGGGGAAACAGTCAACCTAAGTCCCTAAATAACTATGATGAGCAAAAATTGTTCTCTTAAGTTCTTACTTTGGGAGGGTTATACATATTGAGCGAGAAATAAGCCACTGATATTTGGGGGTCATTCATTATTTCAGTATGACCCAAACCATCCTGACTCATCCAATTGCCAAGTATTACAGATTCTTAAAATGGGTTTTGTCTCAGTTCACACCGCTATGGCCCTCTCACCTGAACTGCTCCAATAGCCACTAATTCCCCTTCCTGCTGACAGTCTCATACCCTTCAGCTGGTCCTGTACATGGTAGAGAGAGTTAGGTGCCTCAAAACCTCTTTTATTTAAACACCTTAAATTATTCTCATTATCTGCAAGGTAAATCTAAGTAATTTAAAATGCTACATTCATTCAATGTTAGGACCTCGATCCTGGATCCTAACATTCATGTTTTAATCACATAGAATAGTGAGTTTCCCAAACACGTTTTCTGACGTCAGTATACTCAAACCTTGGGCCTTTATGTTCTCATCCCAATTCCTCCTCAAGCTCATAGATCAAACACCAGTTGTTATGCCTCAAGCAGAATTGGTGCCTTCTTCCCTTTTCTGTATTTTTCAAAGGCAGGTTGCTCACCTTTCTATGAGAGTAATGATCCCATGACCTACACACAATCCTGTGTACTTCTCTATCTAGACTTAGCTTTCTGGGATCTATTTTTGAATCCACGGGGCTTGACACACAGTACAGCTCATTAAAAGCCTGCACTAAAAATATCTGAGGACTAATCTGTGCTTTACTAAACACCTTAGAGCAGAACTTCCCCTCTGGTTTTATTGATGCTGGTTTTAATTAACTTTGTATCTCTGAACTCTGCCAGAGATTAAAAAAAAGCTTTAAGCATTCACTCCAATCCCTTTATCTGAGGGACAGAAATCAAGGTCCATAGATGTTTGATTTGTTGCCTATTTAACAACTGAGTCAGATAAAACTCCAGATCCCTTTACCCCCAGGCACTGCAATTTACCTATCTTGAGTGCTATATTATAGTTATAATGTTATCCTAGTGCCGTGGTCGGCAAACTGCGGCTCGCGAGCCACATGCGGCTCTTTTGCCCCTTGAGTGTGGCTCTTCCTAAGCCTTAGGAGTACCCTAATTCAGTTAATAACAATGTACCTACCTATATAGTTTAAGTTTAAAAAATTTGGCTCTCAAAAGAAATTTCAATCGTTGTACTGTTGATATTTGACTCTGTTGACTAATGAGTTTGCCGACCACTGTCCTAGTGTATACTCATCAAAAGTTCACATTTTCATCATTCACTCCAAACTATGCTCAAGAAAAATAGTTCTTCTTTCTCTAGTATTTTTCAATTTATTTCAGAAGCTATGTTTAAATACATTGATTTTAACTTTCACATACTCTTTTAATTTTCTTGATTCGCTAAAATAGTTCCTTAAGTGGTGACCCAATGAAAAGGTAAAACAATTGAAGATAAAATTTTAAAATTTCTGAACTGGAAGTGACCAGAAAATCTAATTTAGTGCAAATTTTAATTTGATAGAGTTTTAAAATAAGATCTAAAAATGTAACATGATTTAATCAAGATTACATAGCTACATGGTAGCCAACATAAGAATACACTCAGAATTCTCAATTCCCAGACTAGGGTTCTTTTCACAAATTACAGGTTTTTATTTTGCCATTTATCTTGGCCATTGTTGCCTTCCAACTCAGGTTCCCAATTTCTGTAGCTTAAGTTAAATAATACAATGGACATAAGTGAAGTTTCTCATATACTTTTTATGAAAATACACATAAAAAGGAAGGAAAAATACTGTATAAACTCTAAGTACTGAAGTTAATGAAAGGTAAGAAATCAGGTTTAAAAGTCAAATCATACATATGTATTAATATTTTGGAAGGCATATGTGTTTTAATAAAAGGCAATTAAGAAATATAAAAAGAAGAGAGGGGAAAACACGTGCTACATGAAATCTGTGCTTTTATTTCTCCTTCTTTAGCCTACTTGTAGGAATTTAAAAGAAAACCTCACACTATTAAGATCATTAAAGGTGATCAATTCAGAGGAAGTATGAGAGACAAAGGAATTTAAGCAATCTACACGAAATGGGTCTACCTAATCATCCACTCCAGGCAATTAGGGAAGGAATTGGAGGACAATTTTACACTTAGTTCCATATTAGAAATAAATGAAAAACTCCTGATTTAATAATTTTAGTCAAACCCAAACAAATCTGTCTTAAAGAATCCCTCAAACAAAATCTTTTAATTGCTGAAAAGCACACTGTATGGGTTTAGTAGCCTTTCTGTGGATTGGTGCTATATTAATATGTGAGCAATTGAGAATGTATTTGTCCTGATGTCCACAGTATCTCTGGACAAAATAAGGTAAGCTTCCTATATAATAAACAGGTAATATGCAAATTAACCCTCATGCCCTCAAAAGATGGCTGCCTATGACCAGGCCAGCAGGGGGGTTAGTGAGGGATGACCACAAACAACTGAACAAGCAGGCTGCGTGGGGCAACCAGGTCAGCAGGGGTCTTGGTGAGGGATGACCAAACTGAACAGCAGGCTGTGTGGGGCAACCAGGCCAGCAGGGGGGCCATGAGGGGAGACCAGGTCGGCAGGGGGGGCAGTAAGGGGTGACCAAGCCAGCGGAAGGGGGGGAGTTAGGAGCGACCAGGTTGGCAGGGAGGGGGCAGTTGGGAGCAACCTGGCTGGCAGCAGGGGGCAGTTAGAGACAACCAGGATAGCAGGGGGGGCAGTTAGGGGTGATCAGGCCAGCACGCAGAGGCAGTGAGAGGCGATCAGGCCGGCAGAGGGGGGGCAGTTAGGGGCAACCAGGCAGACAGGCAGGTGAGCAATTAGGAGCCAGCAGTTCAGGATTGTGAGAGGGATGTCTGACTGCAGGCTTAGGCCCTATCCCCGGGATCAGGCCTAAACTGGCAGTCGGACATCCCCCAAGGGGTCCCGGATTAGAGAGGGTGCAGGCTGGGCTGAGGGGACCCCCCCCCATGCATGAATTTTGTGTTCTGGGCCTCTAGATTACTATAATACCTCTAAAATTTATTTCTCTAACTCCACCCCTTCTTTTTTCAATTATGTTTTTGTAGATACTCTTTATTATATCAAGAAAATGCTCTTCTGTTTTGACTTTGTTACATTTTTTAAAAAAATTCTTATTTTATTGGGGTAAGAAGACAACCTGAGATCTTCCTTCTTAACATATTTTATGTGTACAATTTAGTATCATTAACTATAGGCACACTGGTGTACAGTAGATGTCTAGAACTTCATCTTGTGTAACTGAAACTTTAGACCCGCTGATTATACCCATTTTCCTTCCCTGTTTCTCTGAGCTTGACTATTGTAATATGTTATGTAAGTGGAATCATGAGGTGACTGGCTTCTTTCACTCAGTGTAGTTATGTCCCCCTGCTTCATCCATGTTGTCACATCTTGCAATATTTGATTATTTTTTAAATAAATGAATAATATTTTATTACAAGTATAAATCACACTTTATCATTCATTTATTAATGGACATTTAGGTGGTTTTACATCTTGGCTGTTATAAATAGAGCTTCAATTAACCTGGGAGTGGTATTATCTCTGCAAAACAAAACAAAACAAATAACAGATTGAAAAGGCAACCTAAGAAGTGGGAAAATATTTGCAAACCATATGTCTGATAAGGGGTAAATTTCTAAAATATATAAGGGTCTCCTGTAACTCAACAGCAAAAAAAACCTAATAATCCAAATTTAAAAAAAAAAATAAAAGAACTAAGGACTTGAATGCACATTTCTTCAAAGAAGACATACAAATAATCAACAAGTGTATAAAAAGATACTTGATGTCACTAAGGAGATATTACCTCACATCTAGTAGGATGTCTATTAGCAAAAAATAAAAGACAATGAAACCCTTGTCCTTTTATTCTTTACTAGTGTCCTAGTGCACGGATTTGTGAACATTGAAAAGAAATTAATTAGAAGAAATATTTTAATATCACTATTCACTCTTTCTCTATAATAGAAGTGTCAACCAAATTCACAATTGACAATGACAGATCAAAATACACGTGTGCAATTGGCGCCAGCAAGAGCTTTATATGTATCATACATTCAGTAGTCAACTTAGCCTTTTATATATATATAGAGAGAGAGAATAGACTTGCTGAATTAGACCTGCTTTCTGATTTACCTAAATTTTTTCCAGCCCAGTGCAGCACCCCAACTTCTCTTTCAGGTAATTGTCAGCAGCACAGCAGTAAATATCAACATGAAGCAGATTATTATTTTAGATCACACAGGGAGAACAAAGGGTAAAATATTTAACTGCAGCAGTGTTTGACTATATTCTGCACAGTGAGAAAACCTAAAGTCATTTTTAAGTTCCACCATTTCTTAATTCTTTTCAGTCTGGTCAAGTTTCTAAATTTTCTAAATCTCCATTTTCCGGCTAATGAAAAGAAAATAGAATTCTACCAAGTCCCCTATCTACCTATCCAGGACTTCTGTGAGGATCAAATGATCAAATGAGATGAGGCACGTAAAAATGCATCACAAACATTTGGTTAAATTGTAAAGTGTTTGCACCTGGCTATAAAGCAAGTCGGTTTCCTGGACTGAAGAAACTCCAAGAAGGCTAGTCACTAGGGAGAGGAAGTGGGGCGTTGCTACATGATATCATTACCCAGAACCCACAGAGAATATTTCTGGTCTGGGCTGGGCTGTGGGATGCATTTTGCACCATGGGGTCTTTGGCAGCGTTGGCTGTGATTTGGTGGGGTGTCACTCTGGGGTGGTGGTGGGACCTGTGTCCCACTTGTTGGTTTGTTGGCGCCAAGTCCCTGGTGTCATTTATTTTTAAATGGCCAGTGCGCGTCATGGCAGCTGCGTTGTGCCAGCCCCTTGGCGGTCAGTGCGCATCATAGCTACCGGTCGGACGGTCACATGGACACTTAGCCTTTTATATAGATAGAATAGAGACCCAATGCAAGAAATTCATGCAAGTGTAGGCCTTCCTTCCCCCAGCTGCTGGCACCGGCTTCCCTCTGGCACCTGGGTTCCGGGCTTGCTTCCCTCCAGCCGCCCACAGCCACCCAGGACCCAAGCTGGCTTCCCTCTGGCCCCGGCTTTGTCCAGAAGGATGTCTGGAAGGATGTCCAGTCTAATTAGCATATACCCTTTTATTATTACAGATGGCAAGTTAAAGCCAATATACCTGTCATGATACTTCCCTAAATATCTAAGCTCCCCATTTAATCTGGTGATTCTCCCTGTCCTCCTGTCTTCCTGCTCAATTTCCACAAAGTTGTAATGTATTCTAAAATTTAAAATATATATCATAATAAAAAATTTATTTATCTGTCTTTAAAATAAAATATAGCCCTGACAGGTTTGGCTCAGTGGATGGACCATCGGCCTGTGGACTCAAGGGTCCCGGGTTTGATTCCAGTCAAGGGCATGTACCTTGGTTGTGGGCACGGCCCAAGTGGGGAGTGTGCAGGAGGCAGCTGATGTTCCTCTCTCATCGATATTTCTGACTCTCTATCCCTCTCCCTTCCTCTCTGTAAAAAATCAATAAAATATATTAAAAAATAAAATAGAATAAAATATAAACGAGAAGTGATATTTAAGGTTTAAAAATTGAATTGATGTTTCAAAAGAGCAATTTTTCAAGCTTTCAGCTCTGAGACTGCTTCCTCTCTATTTTTTTTCAAAGCAATTTAGGCAGAATTATTTACAGAATAGTTGCAAAATGACTGTTTTTCAAACAAGTATCAAGAACTTTCATATGGAAAATGTGCTTGCCAAAGACATATGTGACAGCTTATAATTGTTTCAAATAAGTTTCTATGTAATAAAAGAACTACTGTTTTCATAAAAGCAAATGAATTACATCTGCATAGAAAATCCCCTCATATCATTATGGTCTTGGGGGAAAATTACACTTGTTAAAATACAGTTGTGTCCAAAATATTTTCCTGGGTGCTGTGAATGGTTCCTTTGAAGTCGATCCTTAACTTCAAAACCAATTTTCTGTATCTCTCATTAAAATTTAACTAACATTACAACAAAGAAAAAAAATGAATAAAAATGCTCAAATAAAAGTATCCAATGTTTGATTCATAGAAAAACAAAAAATGGCATCTACAAGAAAGCAAACGTTTGAGTTAATTTGCTTTATATTTCTTCAATCATTAATACAAATGGTTTTAATCTCAGCATGTGGGTTTAGTCAAAAATATTTCAAAAATATGGATGACACTTAAAAAGCACAAAACACCAATCAGAAAAAAAAATATGTGCACTCCTATGTTCATAGCAGAGTTATTTATAATAGCTAAGGTTTGGAAATAGCCGAAGTGCCCATCAGTAGATGAATGGATAAAAAAGCTGTGGAACATTTACACTATGGAATACTATGCAGCTGTAAAAAGGAGGGCTCTCTTATCCTTTGGGACAGCATGGATGGACCTGAAAAATATTATGCTAAGTGAAATAAGCCAATCTGAGAAAGACAAATATCACATGTTCTCACTTATTTGTGGGATCTAATGAACAAAATGAAATAACCAACAAAATAAAACCAGAAACATGGAGACATGGAACAGACTGACATACCTCGATGTGGGGTTGGGGGGATGAGAAGAGATAAGCCAAAGCATACAGAGTGATGCTTTTCAATATTTACATGTATACAATAAGCCAGTATAGAAATTCACTACATTCTATAGAAGACAAGACTGAGCTACTTGAAGCAAAGCAGTAGTTTAATAAACCTACAATTCTTGCTTCTTTCCTCCTTCCTTCCTTCCCTATCATCTTCCCTCATTCTATTTTTTTTTTCATTTTTTCCTTTTTGTTTCTACAAAACATTATTACTATATCACATCTGCTGGAAACTGGTAATTTTGAAAGATCCAAAGGTCAATAATTACAAGACCCTACCTGCATGGAGCTTTAATTGTACTTAACGTAAGTGCTGGAAGATGAAAATCATAGGATATTAAATCAGATGGGCCTTGCTCAGCTGGTGTGGCTCAGTCAGAGCGTCCAGCTATGAACCAGGAGGTCATGGTGATAATGATTCAATTTCTGGTCAAGGGCACATACCCTGGTTGTGGGCTTGATCCCCAGTGGGGGACGTGCAGTAGACAGCCGATCAATGATTCTCTCTCATCATTGATGTCTCTATCTCTCTCTCCCCCTCCCTTCCTCTCTGAAATCAATATTTTTGTTGAATCAGATGGGCCTTTATTCTAATCATAATGACATCACTTATGTACCTTTGGGAAATTATTTTACTTTGTGTGCTTCCATTTTCTCAAAAGGAAAATGCCAATAATGTTAATCTCGTATTTTACTTCCAGGATTAAGTTAAGTAACGAAGGAAAAGAGTTGAGTGTAGAATCTGACATATAATGAATGTGCAATAAATGCTACATATCCACTCTACGCACACACATTCAAATAGCAATTTTCTGTTCAATCTGAGCTTCCCTGTTGCAGGTTTGCAGATAGTCAAGAAAAGAACATATGTATGGTTTTACATTGCTCTAAAATAAATATTTTACTCAGAAGAAGTGCTTTACAAACACTGATTGAATAATAGGTTACCTATCATCAGAAAGACAGAAAAATTTGAGAGGCAATAACACAGAGAGACAGTGTAGGAAAACAAATAAGCCCCCAGGCTGTCAATACAGCAGGTTACAAGGTGACTGGTACATCCTTTCTTGTTCACACAAGTGGCATCAGTTTGTAAGTCTGAGATAACACTTCCAATCCCAGCTTTACTTTCTCCACTTTTATTGAGGAGGAGGTGCAATATTCACTGGAAAAGCAGCTGGGACAAGTAGTCCTCCAACCAAGGTGGGCACTATTCTATGTTTCCATGAAAGAAGTTGCTACATGGAAAGACAGGGGAGCAGCCGAGGGAAGCAGGACAGCTGGATGCTCACAATGTTATCCTACATAATAAAAGCCTAATATGCAAGTTGTCCCCTCCACCGGGAGTTCTGCCAGGAGTTTGACCACTTGCTATGACGTGCACTGACCACCAGGGGGAAGCGTGGAACATGGCAGGCGCTGGAATCACAGCACTGGCAGCAGGTGGCAGTGGAGGCGCTTCAGGCCCCACTGGGCCCGGGGCAGAATGGTGGAGCAGGTGAGTGGGCAGTGCCAGGCCAAGGCGACATGAGCCACTGGTTGCCAGGCAGGGCCTGGATCACTCCGCTGATCCAATTGCACCACCACTAGGCTCCCAGGTGCTGAGGGAGCAGGGCAGGGGCTGGATGTCCGGCTGATCTGATCACAGGGTGACCAGCCACTGCGACAGGGCGACCAGCCACTGCGACGGGGGGCGCACAGGGCTGCCAACCGGCACCCTCAGTGCCTGGGAGCCTGGTAGGGTGATCAGGGGGTCAACTGGGCCCCTGCAGGCAGGGACCAGCCAGGGTGATGGGGGGTGGGGCTGAGGCAGAAGGGGCAAATAGCAATATTAAAATATTTCTTGTAATTATTTTCCTTTCAATGTGCATGAATCCGTGCACTGGGCCACTAGTATGGAAGATAAAACTCAATTAAAAAAGTGAGGCATATATGTTCTTCACCTCTTCAGAGAAGGCCACTCAAATCTTTACAGTAATTTTTCAGGTGATATTTTTACTATTGAGCATTTACATAAGAGACATTGCAGCATAGTGAGATAATTGTATCTCGCAAGTAAAAACAGTTTTATATTTTGAAATGAATGACAAATGGTGTCTGCTAGGGATAACCACTTTAATGGACCTGAGAGCAAAGCTAAACAAAGTAAACATAGAGCTATAGAAAGAGATTTCAAAATAAGTTCTTCAAAGGAAAAAAAAAATTAGGAACTTTGGATAACATGGTCCTTAAAAGAAGACTTTAAATTATTTCTTAGCAAAGAGATCACAAGTGAAAATAAAGAAAAACAGAGGAGGGGAGTTCCTTTCATCTTGTAAGACCACATGTCCTTCACTTCAAATAAGAGCCCAGTAGAATTTCAAAGACATTTAACAGACTTCAGGGAGCCCCAGCTACCGTCTACCTTCAGGTTCTTTGTATTTATAACTGTTGATATTAATAAAGTTGAATATTTTTTAAATGAGTCTATTGTTCCATTTTGACAATGTGTATTTTAAAAATGAAGTAACAGCCACAGAAAATAACTTAAATGGGTCACTGCAAATAAAGATGACTGGATATTGATCGGGGCATAACATTCTTAAAGAAAACTTTGCTCTGTAAATTTGAAGTTCACTTACTTTTGCAAGTCTGCATTTTTTTCAAACATGGAGAATAGTTTATTATACAGGTCAACATCAAACCACGGAAAAACTAATAAAAAATAGAACTGACAATGTGTCAAATCTCTTAAGGGAAAAGGAGTTTCTAAGCTTTGAAGTGCTAAGGGAAAAAAAAGCACAAAGGCAAAGATGAATAACTGGAAAAATAGTATATATATATACATACACGTAAGCTAAAAAATTAAGAAAATACAAAAAAGGCTAGTAATCATGTTGCAACAAAGCACAAAGGAAACTGTGTTGAACATTTCCTGTGTTTGTACAAATTACTAAGACAAACTTTAAGACCTTAATAAATAAATTGGTAAGGAATATTGCAATATTTTGCTAGAGCTACCATAACAAACTACCACTTACTGCTGGCTCACAGTTCTCTTCCGGTTCCTCACTGTTCTGAAAGCTAGAAGTCTAAGATCAAGGTGGTGGCAGGTTCGTGTTTTTCTGAGGCCTCTCTCCTTTGCTTGCTGATGGCCACCGTCTCAGTGTGTCCTCACATGGTTGTCTCTAGGCCTGTGTGCTGTCTGTGTCCTAATCTTTTCTTAAAAATTGTACTGGATGAGGGCCTATCCATATGAGCTCATTTTACCTTTTTCTCTTCTTTAAGGCCCTATCACCAAATACAGTCACATTCTGAAGTACTGGGCTTAGGACATGTGAATTCTGGCAGAACACAAGTCAGCCCATAATAGACATAAACAATTTAAAAATCAAATTGCCTTCAAATACATAAAAATGTCACCAGGCTGGTGTGTCCCATGATTGAGCCTCCACCCATGAACCAGGAGGTCAAGGTTCGATTCCTGGTCAGGGCACGTGCCCAAGCTGCATGGTCAATTCTCTCTCATCATTGATATTTCTGTCTCTCCCTCTCCCTTCCTCTCTCTGAAATCAATAAAAAAAAAAGGAGAATAAATCTCATTTGAAAAAACACATAAAAATGTTATCTTTGCATTTAAGTAAAATGATGATAATGAAAAGTATTGACCGATTAATGATTGAAAAAATATTTTAATGCTGTTAGCATTTTCATGCTAGCAAAGATTCGGTTTGATGAGTAAACTAAATTCTATCAACAGGAATATAAACTGGCAAGCCATTCTTTAAAGCAAAGTAACAATACCAATCAGCACTACAAAAAATATCAAACTCTCAATATAGAGCAATATAATTTTTTTAAAAAAGATAATAAGAACATATCTAGACATAAGGATATTTGCTTCTGGGGAGAGATCTTTGCTAAAATAGTATGCATCTGAGTATTATTGATAATAACAAATCTATTTGAAACAATTGAAATTCCCCAATGGGAAAACTCTACTGCAAACTCTACCTTTGAGGCGCTGTGATGTAGTTACCAAAATATTTGTAAAGATGAAAAACAAAATATCTATAATTTCATTTTTTTAAATGAAGCAGGATGCAAAGCTATATGTTAAAAATTAAATAGAATAAAAGAAAGCAGGAAATAAAGTTTCAATCATTACTTTAAGATAATAAAACTGAAGATTTGCTTGTTTCTGCTTTCTGGTATTACATATTTTCACTTTATAAAAAGTAGCAGATATTAGTTTTACATTATATATACTAATTATATTAGTAATATATATTTATAAATATGTGTTATATAGAGAGTGGAGCAAAAGTAGGTTTTACAGATGTTTGTATAGATAACCATACAATAAATAATAAGTAATAATGCAAAAATAAACTGTTTTGCATACTCATAACTATAAACCTACCTTTGCTCCACCCTATATATATATTAATTTTATATGAAATAAATATTTCAGGTTAAGTTAACTAGATTGAAACAGCAAGTATTGGTTTTATATATTTATATTGTAATTATGTTTGTAATATATAGGATGTCCCCAAAAATGTATACACACACTTTGAATAATTATACAGGCAGTGTTTATTAAAATACATTTCATTTTCAAAACTGAGCTATCAGCTGTTAAAGTTTCTATACATTTTTTGAGATACCCTGTATATACTAATATATATTATATTGTTTTT
This sequence comes from Myotis lucifugus, assembly GCF_000147115.1. Lineage (NCBI taxonomy): Eukaryota > Metazoa > Chordata > Mammalia > Chiroptera > Vespertilionidae > Myotis > Myotis lucifugus. The sequence goes on from NW_005871195.1 coordinate 2,939,240, forward strand.
TTATAAAACAATTATTTAACTTAAGTAAAATTGGATTGAAGTTGCAAAGTTCAGTTTCAATTGTATTAAGCTTAGGTTAACGTGTCGACTGCTTACTTAAATGCTTTGCTTTCATCCTACCCTCACCAACTATAATGTTGACATGAGTGATATCTTCAATCAAGACCCATTGCCGACCACACCTTCGTTCTGCCCCAGTCACTGCAGACAAAATAAAAATGAAAAGAGATCACTCTACAGGATTCCTATGATAAGGATTTGAGAATCAGCAGTTGATCAGCTCACCTCCCAAGCAGCCCTGATGAAATCACTCCTTATTCAGCCTGTCCACCTAAGAATACTCATTGCATAGGCCTGAAGGCCAGAGCCATGCTTCAAGTCCTGGAGACATCTCAACAGGAAACTCTACGTGTCTCCTGTCTTTCTCCATGGTCATGAGGGAAATGTACAGCAAGTTATTGCAAGTGCCAACATACGGGCACGGACTGTTAGGAACTGTAGGCTATAAAATCCCACAGCATCAGGATTGGTGAAATGATATATCCCCTCTTTGGTAAAATGCAGAGATGAAAATCACATGATTCTGGAGTTCATGAAGAGACTCCAATTATAAACGCTGGGCAATCAATTGCCCATTAAAAACGTCAGGACTCAAACCACATTCATTAACTTGATAGCAATGCTAACCAGCATTCTACTTTTCCTGATAGAGCAGAAATAAGAAACAAAATTGTAATCGGTTGAATTGTGTCTCCCCATAATACATAAGAAAATGACCTTATTTGGAAATAGGGCCTTAGCAGATGTAAGTAAGGCAAGGATGCGGGTGAGATCATCCCGGGTTAGAGTGGGTCCTAAATCCAATGGGAGTTCCTTAAAAGATACAGGAAAGGACAGACAGACACGTAGGGAAGAAGCCATGTGAAGACAGAGGCGGAGATTAGAGTCATGTGACCACAAACTAAAGGAATACAGGGACCCCTAGAAGCAGGAAGATACAAGAAAGGATTCTCCCCTAGAGCCTTCAGGAGCACCTGAGCCCTACGGTCACCGTGATTCTGAACTCCTGTCCCACAGAACTGAGAGAGAATACACTTATTAGTCACCTAGTTTGTAGTAATTTGTGACGAAAGCACTGAAAAACTAATTCAGTATAGTTGTTTACAGAAAGAATAAGGCCATGTTTCACAAAAACTATTTCTTCAAATATTGGAGGTAGAATGGAAAGACAGAAAGATCTATGGCCAAAGGTTGCTGACTCCACTCTGTGTCTTTTCCATTGGGAAATCCAACTGGCCTCTCAGAATATCCACACAACCATTTCTAGAAGACAGTCCTGAGAACAATAGCAATCACACAAGATTGTTGACAAGATTAAATGAGATGACATGTATAATAAGCATTTGATAAGCTGTAAAGTGGACAAAATTATTATTTTTATTGTCAATGGTGCAGAATAAATGTCAACATTGCACGAGACATCTATTTCTGAAATATAAAAATTGAAAATATGATGAATCTCAAAGGGAAGGTGGGAAAGGGCAGGAAGAGATTAACTAAAGAACTTATGTGCATTGCCCATAGATACAGAAAATGGGGTGGTGAAGGCCTACGTTGGGGTGGGAACAGGATGGAGGTGGGAAATGGGAGGGAAAAAGGGAGAACATCTGTAATATTCTCAACAACAAAGATTTAAAAAAATATGAAAGAAATTGACACCAGTACATGTTTGGTGTTCCTTTTAGTTCTTTCTCTATTATAGAATGTTTTTGCCTGAAGGGGGTTTATATCCTGAAGACTGACATTGGACCCTCATATGAATCATTTGTAACATAGACAGGTGAATTATTAGGGATGTCTCAGAAGGGGACTAACCCAGGGCTCAGTTATTTTTAGAGTTGTACTGTCATTAATAATCATTTATTGTCTTTTCAGTCATCTGAAATGGGATAGGGAAATAAATAGCTGACCCTGACCGTGGTAAGCCAGTGTTGCTGATGGAAAAAATAAAAAGTTAGGGACAAAGAGGCTGCTGCTACTCCCCTGGGTTTTAGGTCATTCTCCTTGTTTGAGAAGAGCAGCAGATGGATAATATCAAAGGCATAAACACCGATTGTAGCATTTCAGTAATAACCACAGTTCGATATCGCTTTTAGAAAAGTTTAATAATGTAATAACTCTTAGAATAAATTACTCAATTCTTAAAGTAGCAACTTAGGTGTACCATTCAGAAGATTAAATTTATGACTCTTGATTGTAAATCTCTTTATGCAATAAAAATGTTATCCAGGCAAATGATTTCAAACACAGTCTCTCAGAATTAATGACACCCAAGCATGTTTTTAAAATTAAATGGAAGATATGGCCAAGGCTCCTGGTGTTCCTGTTTTCATTCCTATCAGAGCAAAAAGCAAGACTCACTCCCAACGTGAAATTGATGGTAAACCTAATTGATGATGGGGAATCAATGGCATTCCTGTCAAAACAATCAGACAACAGATAATGTTTCCAAAGTCCAACTCCTCAAGAGACATTTTGTCAAGATGGGAGCATTAGCACTGGTCACCATTTCTGTCTTGCTGTGGAAGCACAGCTTGATGGCTGCCACTGCTCTCCAGTTCGAGCTTCAAATGAAGGACCAACATGACAAGTGCTAATTCCTCCCTGTCCTAACCTCACTGCCCTTTGCCCACTTCACACCACCCCCAGGCTTACAAGCAGTAACTGTGATGGAAAAGAACTTGACCACCCACACAATTAGTTCATCCATCCCTACCCATCAGTTCAGACCTTCACCCGCTCTTGGATAGGTCATTGCAATATTCACCTAATGAGGGCCCTTCATCAGCTGACCTCTGTTGACCTCTTCATCTACACCTTTGAGTAGAGAGACTAGTGGAGCACACATGGCCTAGATCCTACTGCTCATCACTTCACAGTTTCCTGAGGCTGGGAGTACATCTTCTATTCTGATACCCACATCCAGCATAAAATCAGCACCAAGTCTCTGAAATAGTTTTTATAACTAATAAAATTAAAACCTGAGTTAATTTCCTACCCCATACCATTCAACAAATTGCTTACATTATCCATGCTTCATTGTTTATTGGTTGTAAAATTGTTGTTTCAAACAGAATTGTTTAAGCATTAAATTATGTACTGAATGTGAATACATTTCATAAACTCTAAAGTATCTTATAAATAGAAGGATTAAGATAATTGTTTTGATTTAAAGAAATTCTATAGACTCACCATTGTACAACCAATTTATTGATAGTATATGGAAGTGAACACAGAAAACACCTCACAGGGTGTGCTTTATAGAATGTTGAGGCCTCATACATGTTCCAGTGCTACAAAATCCAATCTCACCAAGGAAACGAGGAGGAAAAGAAGCAGAAATGAAGATAAATTTTGTTAAAATGAAGGACTCTTTTCAGAATTATTTCAGAGCCCAAGGATTTTCATCACCATGTTCATAAATACCTCTATTTCTGGTGCCCTAGGGTGTCCCTCCTTAGCTCTGGGTCTAAGAGCTAAGCTGTGTTGGAATCTGTGCAGTGATTGAGCAAAACGATGGTTTACTATCAAGTAAGTGAGATGCTAGCATCCTATATAATAAAAGGCTAATATGCAAATTGTCCCCTCCACCGGGAGTTCGACCTGAAGTTCCAGCAGGGAGCGAGGCCGACCAGCCAACCGCCCATGGCCCCTCCCCCCTGGCCTACTCGGCCCAATTGGCCATGATCGGGGCGGGCCGGCTGGATCCCACTAGTGCACAAATTCGTGCACAAGGCCTCTAATCCTTTGAGAAAAGAGGCTAATTATAAACACATTTTAAAAATAAATACTATTAACTATTCAGTATTTCCTAGGGCCATATATGAATTAAGCTATATGTGATACATTCATTGTTCTCACCGATTCTTATATATCTGTGAGTGCAAGATTGTGGTTACTCTGAGAAGGCTAATAACCTACTGCCCTTTCAAAGGATATTTTCCAAATGTCCATCACTGATTTGCAGTTGAGACTGTGGGCTGTACAACAGAGGATACAGAAGGCAGCCTATTGATGTTAGCATGCCATGTCTCCTCTGTGGCCTTAAGCAATTCAGCCCTGGGCTCAGATTTCCATGTCATTTAGGCAAATGGACTCAGTTAAGTGGAGTCAGCCCACCTCCTAGTTACAGAAGACTTCAGTCCTCTATTGTTGACCAAGACAGCCCCTTTGTAGAAAGTAGGGGTTCCTGCCCTCCACCTCTACTATTTACTGTGGATATTTACAGAGAGCATTTTCCTGGAAGGCAGTGCAGGGGATACACTTGATTGCATTTCCTGACATCTCTACTGCTGCTTGGTTGACTACCCAGGCCTTGCAGAATGAATAGAACCTGACCTAATCAGGCTTGCAGAGGGAGCAGGAGAGACAGAGGGGATGTGAGAGGAGACACCATGAGGAAACCCTTAGCCAAACCCAGGGTGCAACACATTATAGAGAACAAAAGTCTAGTTTCTCAAACAAACCAGTGGCCTGAATAAAAAGGAAGGGGAGTGAGTGTTATACATTAAAATAAATTTGGAGAACACAACAGCCAAATGCAACCAAAGGACTTGGACTCATATAACAAACACTATAAAAAGAATTCTTGAGACAACTGAGGAAATGTGAATATGGAAATATGGACTAAATATTAAATTTTTAAAGTAATGATTAATTATGTCAAGCATGATAATGGTATGAGGTGTATGCATAAATGTGTTCTTATCCGTTGGAGATGTGCACATAAAAATTGCAAGAGATAAGTATTCTGCCTAACATTTATGTTAAAATATGCCCCCCGATAAATTGATAAATAATACAAAAATTTTTAAGATTGGCAAACTATTGATAATTGTTGAAGCTAGTTAAATAGTATATAAGGTTTACTATACTATTCACTTTATTTTGCTTATGTTTGAAATTTTCATAATAAAATGTTCTTTTAAAAGTAAATAAATTGATTCTTCTTTTTATCTCAAAAAGGGACATTTGCACCTGCCAGATAATAGCCTAAGTTTTATCAATGTAACTGTAATGCCAGATTCATTTAATCCATCTGAAATCATAATTGGGTTGAGCATTTGGACAGAAAAAAACAAATAGAGCCATAAGGATGAAGAGCCCGAGGGAGGAGTATTAACAAAACATCAGATGGAACCATCAATAATTATGTGCACAGCCACAAGATGAAAGATGTTAATGAACTCAAGGTGAGAGAAGTTCAGGAAAAGGTGACAATACTAGTATAAAACAACTCTCTTGTGGCAAAATCCCCCTCTTCCTTCAAGACCATCTCAAAGTTACAGCCAGTTGCCCAAGATTGTTAGCTGTCTCCTCATCTAAGATTCCACAAAACTTTATTCAACCTTTCTGTTCTTTTCCCACTAAATCAAAATGAAAGACATATTGACTAGCACAAGCCTTAGACTGTGGTACATACATAGGCTTAGCCAATATTTGTAGAAGGGATGGATGGATGAATGGATGGAGAGATGGATAAGTAATGGAGGAAGAAGGAAGAAAGTAAGGGAGGGAGAGAAGAAAAAAAGCAATATTCTTTCCTGGGAAGAAAAGTTGGGACTTATATTTAAGAAAATTTTCATTTAGACAATCCCAAACCAATCAGAATCAGATACATAACATTCCTCAGTAGTCTCCTACAAGGAATATGCTTTGTTTTGTTTTAGCTCTACTAAATTCACATTCTCTTTGTAGAAGCAATTTATCAAATACTCCAGGCTGGAAAGAGCTGAGATTTTTTTTTTCATCTCTTGGTGAGAAAAGAAACTTTGCATTGAGCTATCACATGCAGTTATTTTTATTTGAGTCTCAGTTGAAATACCCCTGCTGCATAGTGTATTGAATACTTTATTGACCATAAAATATGCTGCTGCAATTGGAGGCTTTTATATTTTCCAAGCATTTTCCCTTTCTGGAGGCATTTGGAGGCTCATCTCTGTTTATCAGTTTTTCGAGGATGTTTGCAATTTAGCAAAAGTGAATCAGAAATTTGGTGCCTGACATCTTTGAATGAGTGTTTCCAAGTTCTGCAATTAAACACTGCAGAGGAAAGCGTGGTGAGGTCCCTCATACTTACATCATCTACGAAGGTCTTTCTCACCAGCCAAAATTCTAAAAGAGAAACGTGGACATTGTGTATATCGGAAGCATATTCACGTAAGGGATCTCATCATAAATCACTCAACTTTCTTCTAATATTCTCTGGGGACACAAGATGCTCACTATCCTCAAGTTATTGCAGAGACAACCACTTTTATTTGGTATCACCAAAGAAAACAGCTCAGACCTTGTGGCAGACATCATATTTAAACAGCATGAACTTTCAGACCTCATGCCTTAGACACAGCTTTTGGAACTAGGAAATGAGGACACTGAACACTCTACTTTTGCAAGTCAAAGGGCTGGACCCATGAGTTGGTAATAATAATGGACCCAGTAAATAGTAACTGAATGAATAAAAGGAAGGAGGATCCTGTCTCATCTCCAAGGAACATGCCTTGGCTATTTCAGCAAGCTAACAGCAAACCAGAATGAAATGCTCCAGTCAGGACAGAAATGAAGCTATGCCTTTAAAATCCCCCACTGTAGCCCTGGCCGGTGTTGCTCCATAGTTAGAGTGCTGGCCCATGCACCAAAGGGTCGTGGGTTTGATTCCTGGTCAGGGGCACATACCTGGGTTGCAGGTTCAATCCCAGGCCTGATCGGGGTGCATGCAGGAGGCAACCATTCAAAGTGTCTCACATCAATGTTTTTTTTTCTCTCTCTCTCCCCTCCTTCTCCCCTTCCTTCCACTCTCTCTGACAAAATCAAAGAAAGAGATATCCTTGGGTGAGGATTAACAACAGCAAAAATCCCCCATTGTACATGTCCCTCCTATGTCCCCAACCCTGTGAATAAGGAAGCTGGGACTTGTCTTCAGGTCTCAGGACCTAACCTGTGCTGTTTTCTGTAGATGACATAGCGGCTTTTAAGGAAACTCCTTATTGAACCATCTTGTTTTTTCTGAATTGAGAGTCAAGCTCATACCTCAAAGCCTACGAGTCTACTACATCTTTTATGACATTCTCATGGGGTGGGGCAGGTAACTGCTATTGCTGAGCTTCCTAACCCACTCTCAGCCTGTTCCCTGCCTCTTTCACTCCCCCATCCTGCCACTGTCCTCAGGAAATAGGCAGAGTGGCAGCTGAGTTGTCCTGAAAACCTCCCCAGGCATAGCGCGTACTGGTGATGCAGCGATGAACAAAACAGAAATGTCCTTTCTTCTCAGGGAGCTCTCATTCCAGTGACTTAAAATGAGCATCAGTCGATATTAAATTTCAGTTCTGCAAGATGAATAAGCTGTAGAAATCTGCTATACAACACAGTGCCTACAGTTAACAATACTGTGTTGGACACTCAAAATTTATGAAGTGGGCAGATCTCATATTGTGTTCGTATCACAATAAATGGAATGGAGTGGAGTGGAGTGGAGTGGAGTGGAGTGGAGTGGAGTGGAGTGGAGTGGAGTGGAGTGGAGTGGGATGGGATGGGATGGGATGGGATGGGATGGGATGGGATGGGATGGGATGGGATGGCATGGGATGGCATGGGATGGGATGGCATGGGATAGAATAGAATAGAATAGAATAGAATAGAATAGAATAGAATAGAATAGAATAGAATAGATCAAGTGATGATAGCTTGCATCTTTCTGCAGCAGGAACGTTGCAAATCACTGTAGATGCAAGGTTTTTGTTTTTCTAAATTTCCTCAATAACATTTCTTTCAAATCGCTGTTCAACTGTCCCCTTGGAAGGGAATTCCCCTGGCCACCTTACAAAGAGCATCCCTGCTGCCTCACCATTCTTCCACTCCGCCTCCACCCTGCTTTTTCTATGGAGCCCGTCCTGCTGCCCGACACAAGCTTCTTTATTTGTTAGTTTATTCCCCGTTCTCCCTTGCTAGAGCATAAACTGTTGCAGGGCAGGCAACATGGTTAACTCACTATTTGGTATCTGACACATTACAAGGACTCAATAAATCTTTGTTGAATGAATGAATGCATGAATGACCATGAGCAGTAGGTAGGGCACTGTCTCAAGTTTACACACAGGGAAGCCAACAGGGATGGAGGGCAAGAAGTTTACTCAACCTAACCCAGGGCTCAGACCAGGGCTCATAGCACAGAGAACCTATCCTCTTGATCATGGCTTAAAAGGGCCCTGTTTCACACCATCATTTCCTTATCAGGCCCAATAATTGAAGCTTCCCAGGCCCATCTGTTTCCTAAGATGAATAAAAACACGAAGGAGAAGAAAGGCCACAAACAACATATAGGGGCAATAACAGGACTTAAAATTAATCCCGAGAAACTTCTGAATAAAGCTGGACAGCTACCTTGTGCAGAGTTAACATGCAAATAAATTCTGTTGAGAAAAAAGTGGAAAGAATTCAGCTTTAAGAGTCAAGAGTGGACATTATTCGAGTCTCTGCCACTCCCTGTCTGTTCCCTTTCTCAACCGTGGTTTTCATATCTATAAAGTGGGGATGATGCCCCCCTCCCCTCCACCTCCGGGTTATTGGCAGAAGGAAATGAGAGGATGGGTGTGGAGTGTCTGCCACAAATTTAAGTAGAATGAGGAACTCACTTGTCATGTTAGCCTAATAAATCTTGAGCACTGAAGTGCTATTTGGTTTCAGTTATTCATTGATTAATGCATCACATAAAACGATAGAGAACAGCACTGAGCATCTCAGAGGAATGGACAGCCTTTCTCTGAGCACATGAAACTGACGGACAAGAACTCATAGCAATCACAGCAGTGGTTTCTAATCCCATGGAAGTGCTCCCAATTCAGTGTATTTGCTGCTGCTCAGGTGGATCAATTGATCAGGCTGGGGGAGGTGGTGTAGCAGCATCCAAATATTTATTTGGAAAATAATGCATACACTTCTCAAGCCTGTTTAGGGAAACCACCTAATCACTTACTAGTCAAATATCTGGTTGAAAAATTGGAGTTAATGAATGATCCTTAATGAAAGTATTGGTAACATTCAGTACATGTTCACCAGAAACTCTGCATTTGAATTTCTAGTAATACAATTCTCAGAAAAAAAAAAAACTTACTCGTGCTTTGTTCTGACATAGTCTTAGAAATTTGGCTTCTCACAATTCCTATAGTTGCTGATAGCAGAGTAATAATGATCTCGTTATGGTTGAATGGATACAATGCATTGCAGTTTCTTCCTTAGATTGTATTGGAAGCTATAAATGGCTATCTCACTTCTAAAACAGCCTCGGGAATGCAACACATTTTTAATTGCATGGCCTGTCTCCCTTTTTAGAATCAGAATATTTACTTGACAACATAAAAATTCCAGTCTACCTTAAAGGAATACCAACGGACAAATATCAACTATAGCTAAAAACATGGATTTTCATTTCTCCTTTTCTTTCCCAATTCCTAGAGAAATGAAGAAATATTCCTCCTTTTTCTAATTGGTCAGTTTGTAATCTTGGATTTACTGGTTTTAGTTCTCGTGTGTGATATTTTTTTCTGTTTAATGGGTAACATCCATTATAATAAAAGCATAATATGCAAATAGACTGAACTGCAAAATGACTGGCTGAAGGACTGGTCGCTATGATGTGCACTGACCACCAGGGGGCAGACCCTCAATTCAAGAGCAGCCCCCAGCCTGCAGGCCCCAGGCCAATGTGGGCGGGTGCCAGCCGGGGCCCCCAATTGCCCCACTGGTCACTCCACAGATCTGCCCTCATCGCTGGCCAGGCCGAGGGACCCTATCCATCCACAAATTTTGTGCACCAGGCCTCTTGTTTGAAATAATTGAGCTAAGTATTATAAGGGATATCTTTCAACTACAGCCTCTCCCCCTTCCTGGGAGAAGTACAAGTGCATGTCCATTAGTTTCCTAACTACCTGATGACTCTTAGAGGGGCACAGATCTGCTTTGACATTTCTGAATCATTCCTCAAATTATCCTTTAGGCTAAAAACAAACCAATGAAAGGGCCCCAGAAAGGTGTCAACTGCCAGTTGAGGATATTGAAATGCAGATGTAAAACTGACTTTCCGAGGAAGGGAATTATAAGGAACACCCGCCAAAATTTATCTTTGTGTAGGTTAGGTCTCCGACAAAAAAAAAAAAATTAATTCATGTATGGATTTGGATTAAATAACTATCAAGAGTCTCTATTATCTGCCCCAAGACAGCACTTTAGGATGGAATCACCATATGGACCAAGACATAACTCTTCCTCTCAATACACTGTTTGAAAATGATGGTAAGGAAATGCATGGCTGGTGATGTCATTTCTCTTTAGTACAAGAGACTCAGCTATTCTAAAACAGAAAAGCAGGGACTTGGTATCAGCTCTCCTGGGTTTGTATTGTGGCTTCACCAGTTGTTACCAAATCAGTATCACATACCTGAACTTCCCTTTCTTCCTTTGTAAAGATGAATGATGTGTGCCAGGAGGCACTGGGTCTTACTTATTTTAACTGTAAAGACATCCCTATAGCTTTTCAACAATATCACTTCTAAATGGAATCATGCAGTCACTAGGATGTGATACAGTTGTTCCTTGTCTACTTTTCCTTAAATGTCCACCAGAGACTTTTTCAGTGAACACATGGAAATCATGTAAAATTTGGAGGGGAAAAGATTAATTATGTGTAGCTGTTCAAAATTGGATTCAATGTATAAAGCCAATAGCCGAGGAAAATGTTATATTGCAGAACCATTACAATAATATTGTTCTCTTTTGATTTATACAATTACATAATAAAATGGAAAACATAAAATTATTCTGTTCAAATAAAGGAGAATTGAAATTCAGATTTTGTAAAACAATAAACCAAAACAGCAGAAAAAGAAAATCACCATAAGAGTAAAAGTGAATGTCTCCTATACTGAGACTATGTAAAATCTAATTATTTCTGCTAGATTTACCTTTTTCAAATGTACTCCTAGGAGGGGAGAGGGAAAGAGAGGTGGTAATAGTTAAAAGTAAATTCATTTAAAAAATATTCCTTACTTTGTCAATTGGAAGTGACCTACTTGGCTGAATGAGAGCAGAACACGGCTGAGGTTATGTGCACACTGGCTGTTCATAAGATGTATTTTTATGAAGCTATTCAATAGTCATGGTTTGAGAAAAATATTTACGATATAGTCTTAAATGTAAACAATGGATTAGAAATATCTATATACAATAATCCCCAAAATGACTGATGGAAATACAGGAGAACCACGCTTACAGAGGTATAATGGGTGCCACACAGGTAATTTTCACTCTTCTACTAGCCACATTTTGAAAGGTAAAAAGAAACAGGTGAAATTAATTTTAATAATGTATGTTACTTAATGCGATGTACCCAGAAGATAATTTTATTAGGTAATCAATACCAAACAACTATCAGTGAGCTATTTCACCATTATTGTATTAAGACTCTGAAATCGGTGTGAACATTTTACATTTACAGCACATCTTCATTCAGACCAACTACATTTCAAGTGCACATTAGCCCCATGGCCCCTCCTGGACAGCACCCGATGAGAGTGACACAGAGGTCAGAAATTGTCATCTTTCCTCTTTAAGTTTTCTCCATGGCTTGTGCTTTGCCTTTCCTCAAACTCTCATCCATTTTCTCAGTAAGAAACACTTAAATCTATTTATCTAAATTAAATTCATACTTACATTTTTCTATGTTATATAACTATATTGTTTATGTTTTCGATTACCACATGGCCTTATAATCAGTTGCCCATTTTATATGCACTGTTCCTTGTCTTGTGTCTCCCCAGACCCTATTACAGTAAATCTGTATCGGCGTCAATTTATACAATACAAAGTAAAATCAATTTTGAACAGAAATTGGTAAGATGAGCCTTAGAGCAAAGCCAAGTTAACTAATATTCAACCACCAAAATAAAACAAACAAGCAAGGAAACCATCGTTTTATTTTACTTTGAAGTGTTAAAGCCTACTACATTTAACAGTTTACTATGCCTAAAGATGACATCCATGGGCCAACTTTTAAACATTTTATCCATGTCATCAGTGTGCTGGGGCAATAACATTCTTTCACCAGTAATCCAACTTTCTCTCAGTGATATAGGAAGGGAGACCTCAGAAGATTGGAAGGGGATGTCAAGAGAGATATAATTGGAATGGGAGGATTCCTGTGAGGATTTGAGAACTCTCCCCATGTTCAATGACTATCATCCCTAGATCATAGACTTGGTCTAACTTTTCCCACCTAGAACATTGCTTAGTACACAGTGAATGCTTAATAATTGCTTCTAGAATGAATGGATGGGTGCACCATTGATCTAACTGCTTATTTGTCAGGACACTCAGGAATGCAGCCCTGACAACAGGCACAGGTTTGCGGGGTAACAATCCCAGCATTACGGTTGAGTTCACACCACCGAAATGAGAACATTCCCCACTTATCTATCTGTCCCCAATGTCATTTTAACTATTGTTGTTGACTCTGTGTCTTAATAAACAAGGCCCAGGGCTGTGTAGTTCTCTTACATAACAGCCTACGCCATCCAGTGTTTATTATACACAAGTGGTCGCCTTTAGAGACAAAATGGACTTCTAGGTCAGCCTTGTTATAACTAACCCATACACCTGGCTTCACTCTCTTCCAACAATGAAGGTTTATAATTTTTTTTCTCTTTTACTGAATAAAAAGAATTGGTTTAAATTTTGAACTCCCAGCCATTGAACATTATTCCATTCAGAATAAGAGCCCATTCAGGAGTGAGAAGCAAAAGTCTTAGCTGGTCTAAAGAGGAAACTCACCACCTTTGAGTGACTTCTGGGAGCCAGGCATTCGTTGGCAGTGGTAGGTCCAGGGGGCTTGGGTCTGTGCCCTGAGCTGATTCATCTTGGGCAAGTATTTCTTTTCTCCGAGTCTCATTTCTTCTAAGCAGGAGGGGATAATAAAAGCTAACCTTACACAGTTGGTTATTCTGAAGGTTAAAGAACACAAGTAGAGTACTTTTTCTACATTAATGCTAAATTTTTTATTTTAGCTTCCATACAGGCATCCTTCTTTTCATTGAAAATTGAAGGTGGCAAGGTGAAGAAAAACAATCTTTGATGTATCTCAAATTGTAAAAACTCTCAGGTTTGCTTTTTATGGTTTGAAGAAAGAAGCTTGAGCCAGCATTCAGAATTTGGAAGCAGCCTGGGAGTTATAATAGGTTTGCTAGGAAATGGCTCGAGTGCCAGGAACTCCAGCTCAGAAGAATACTTATGCAACTAGACCACTTGGTCTCAATATGATTATACGGTTTAGTAATGAACAGTCCGATTGTTCAGGTAAAGCCAGGATGATAGGGAGAAAACAGTAAGAGGAGATTCAATTTATTACAGAAGTTTTACAGGCCTGCAGAAATGAAAGTCCTTTATGGATGATAAGCACGCATTTTCCACAGTGGCTGGAGATAACAAGTGCATTATTTCAGACAATTGTGTGGAGAAAAAGGAGCGGGGGCGGGGGGGGGGGGCAGACTGGCAATTCTAGGAAAGACTATAATGCCATCCAGGGAGACAAACTCCGAAGTTTAGGATAAAAAGCAAAGGATAAAGGTGGCAACACTGAGTGAGTACCCATTAATGAGCTAAGTTGGCAACTGGAAGAGAAATAAGAAAAGTCCAATAAGAAAGTTCATAAATGAGCTAATCTGATTTGGAGAGAAAGTGGAAGAAGGAAGAGCCTCAGGCTATCTCATGACACTACTAGGGCCTTAATTTTCGACGTTTTATTTTAATATAAAAATGAAATAGTGTTGTATGTGTACCCACAGTATGTGGTGATTAATCATGTCTGGTCAGGATCAGAACCGTGAATATATAAACCACTGTCAACTAAGGCCCTGGCTCCCAGAAGACACTGGGAGATGGTGAATCGGCTCCTGAAGATGAGCTGAGGTTTCTGCTCCACACCCCTGCAGGGCCTGGGCCCCGCGGGATCCTCCGCAGGCTCAGAACAGAGGGTGATGAGCAACCTGCTGCCCTGCCTTCTTTTGTCTGGTCCAGGCCTCCCCTGAAGAGGAGATGAGGAGAGCATAGGCATTGAAGAGAGGCTCTTGTGAGCCTCTGGGAAGGAGAGCTTGTCCTGGAGGTTCAATTTATTTCCCGTGTGTTCCTCTCATTAAAAGCTCTGTATGAAAGCAGTGACGCTCTGAGACCCACATCACAGCCACGCCTACTTGTGACAGCGTCTCCCCAGAAAATTAAAAGTTGAGTTAGTATCAGTGACTATTTTGTCACTGTGACCATTAAACTAGTAACAATATTAATAGCAATTTAGGATGGGCAAGTTGTTGTTTCTCTTGTCGTTTTACTATCAAGAGGATCTAATCTTTTTTGTCTTATAAGGTCACTTGAGTGGCCTTATTAATTATGCAAAAGAATGTGCACAGCTCTGGGAGAAGGTAATGATAAAAGATGTGTGAGTGTGCACGCACATACATGCTTGTGTTGTTTAGCAAAAGCTATTTCCTCGCCTCCTTGTGCAGAGTTGGTCGTGGGGAGGTTGGGCAATTCTGAGTGAGGGACTGCTTGGCAGAGAGGAATTACTCCCAGGAGATGAGTCAGGAGGGGGAGCCTAGCTCAGAGTGGACCTCAGGGGTCATGGAGGAGGGCTCATTCTAAAGCACCTGCCTGTGGTGGATGCTGGAGTACCTCAGGACGCCCCCCACCCCCGCCCCACCTCCCCACCGAGACCTCAGCACCAGGCTGTGGGTAAATGACTGAAGATGAGCCTGTGAGGACCGAGCAAGACCCCAGAGTCCGAGCACCACAGTCAACTGCAGGGAGCCGGTTAGGAGAGAAACAAAATAAAAAAGTGGCTGTTGGACTAGGAGGCCATTTGCAACAGCGACACCATGTGGCGAAGACATGTAATAGCGGCAGTGGAGGAGGATTGTAGTTCTCCACTTGGCTTTCCCGTGGGACTCTCTGTGGGTGCAGGTTCTTGGATTACACAGAAATGAGAGGAGGAGTGGATGACAGGACACTCAGGTGTCCTCCTGCCGATATCGCAGGTGGTGGTCTGAACAACTCATTCTGTAACAATGAGAGAATGTGATCACTGGGTTCTACAGGGTTTATTCCAGGCCATCCCACTTGCAATAATACTTGTCTGACCAACCTCACTTACCATCTCCAAATAACCCTCAAGGCAGCTTCAGTTGCACCACTTTATGCAAAGAGAACTGAGACCCAGAGAGTCTGACTATTGCCCCAAACCACTTCGGTTGCAAGAAATTGAGCAGAGACTTGCAGCAAGTTCATGTGTCTTCAAAATCCTGGGCTCCCAGACGCATTGTCCTCACCCTCCCGCAAGTCTGAGAATAAATGTCCCAGGCCCCCCTTTACTGCCACCCCTGCCCTTCTAAAGCAAACGTGCCCAATGCGTGAACCTAAAATCATCAGATAGCGACTGCTTTGCTCCATGTCTCATAAGTTAGAGAGATTTTATGAAAATATCTTCCATTTTGCTCTTTCTACAACTTAATAAAGTAGATAAAGTAAAGATTATGATGGTCTCATTCTCAGAGATTTAGAGAAAAGATTTAGAGAAAAGCAAACAGCTAGCAAGGGCACCAAGTAATGTACCCATTCCCGAGGCTGGCATCGCCAAGACCTGGGAAAATGGACCTGTGATGGACCTGTGGAGTAGTGGGCAGGAAGTCAGAAAGGCCAGTTTTCTTTATTCATTCACCCGTTTATGTAAATAAAAATTTACTGAGCATCCACCACCTACTGGCTATTATTCGAGGCCAAGCATGTCAAACTCGTGGCCCGCGGGCTGCATGTCTCATTTATTTGACTCGTGTTAGCCTTTGAGTTTGACATGCTTGTTCTAGGCACTTTTATTCCAGGGGAATAGGGAGGCCTGGGAGGGTTGCCTGCAGGCCTCCGACAGACCTGGCTTACAGGTAAAGCATGGCCCAGGCTCCCTGGGATTAGAGGAGAGAAGTGGGGTTGGAAGGATTTGGTGCCTGAGGGAAATCTAGGAATTGGGGTGAGGGAGCAGGTGCAGTTCACATGAGAGATTGATGTCTGGGATCAGAGTGGTCACTGCTTCTGGTTTTACTTCCAGTTCCAATACTTGTAAATTCTGCGGCCCAACGTGCAATGAGCCCCCTCAGTCTCAGTTTATTTTCTACTGTAAAATATAGTTGTTAAAAAGTTCTCAAGTCTGGATGGAGAGAAGATTTACAAAATAAAATAATATACCTTGAAATATATAAAATAGCCATCATTGTTCCCCTGCCCTAGAGGAAACAGATACAGTGGGAGCTTAATAAACAGGATTTTATTTAGAAATTGATCTGAAAAATAATCATGATGTAACAAAAGCAAACACCAATTTGTGACAAGTACCACGGCAAGCCAATTTATCATAAACTTATCTACTTGAGTACGGAGCTCTAAGTTCAAGTTAAGAAAATCAAAAGTGATCACTGGAAACTTCCATAAATTTGCTCTCATTGTACGTGTCCTTCCTTAGAGGGAACTGAGAGATATTGTGTCATATAGGAAATCAATCTTAGACACCACCAGTCACTGCAAACAAACCTCCAAGCAAGAAACATTCCATTGTCCCCATCACAAGCGCATAATCATTCTCTGGATTAGAATTTAAATATAAAATAATAGTAATTTTACACCAAACTGTGTGTGTGTGTGTGTGTGTGTGTGTATGTGTGTCCGGCCAAGGGCACATGCTGGGTTGGGGCGTGCCGGAGGCAGCTGATCGATAATTCTCTCTCATCATTGATGTTTCTATTTCTCTCTCCCTCTCCCTTCCTCTCTGAAATCAATAAAGAAATATATTTAAAAAATGTATTATGAACTTCTAAATTTTATTATTTTTTTGAAGCATGTAAAATATAGATTCTGCTTTCCCTTTGAATAGTACTAAAAATTCCTCCAAAGGTGTTTTGTTTGACTATTGATCTCTGAGTATACTTATATTTAAAAATCAATTCTGATTTAAACACACGAATGATTATAAACAAAAACATTGCCCTGCTGTTATGGTTATGATTCCACATAAGTAGGAGGAAGGTTAAGTCCTGCTCCTCATTCCTAAAGCACTGCTTGTTTACTACTGCCACCTGCTGGTCAACACCAACATTTACTTTTATAAATGAGAAATCTATACACACCCACTCATTTCCTTCATTTATTTTATATCAGAGTGCCATGGATTTTAGGAAAGTTTAGTGCATGTTTGAAATTATTAAATAATACTTTATCATTATAACAATGCACATTTAGTCATTAAAATATTTTTAAAAAAACATGAATCAGGACTTAATCCTTGCATTTCCACTTCCCACAATGTTGTAATGTATTTTTTCACCTAAAACATATCGTCAAATTTCATGTCATTGAATACTCTTACAGTGACTACATTACATTTAATCATATTATATGTTATTTTTGAACATTTGGGTTTCTTTAATTTTCATTATGTTAATTTGGCAGGTATAGCAATATCCTGGTTCTAAAAACTTTGGAGTCAGCTCTGATTTTTTTATTTAAAAGATTATGAGATATATAGGTCCTTAGTCAAAGATATAAACATATCTCATATATTTGGCCAAGGCCACCTCCCAAAGCCTATACCAGTTGTCGGCAAACTGCAGCTCGCGAGCCACACGCGGCTCTTTGGCCCCTTGAGTGTGGCTCTTCCACAAAATACCGACTTCTGCGCATAGGCCACGAAGTTTCAATCGCACTGTACGTGCGCACCCGCACGTGGTATTTTGTGGAAGAGCCACACTGAAGGGGCCAAAGAGCCGCATGTGGCTCGCGAGCCACAGTTTGCCGACCACTGGATACCAATTCGTACTCCTGTAACAGTACATACTCCTCAACACTTCATTGTATTTATTTTGAAAAGCTACAATAAGAAAACGGGGTGTTGTTATTATTTATATTAATGAGTAAATAACATTTTCTTTCATATGTCTACTGACCATTTCTATAGCTGCCTTTCTAAAATGCCCTGGGCTTCTGTGCCGGGTTTTCTATTTTAGTGTCTGCATCATAATAAAAACGAAATTAAGAAAACTAACATCTTTTTATGTGTCATGAATATTTGCCCCTAACTTGTATTATTTCATTTTATCCATGGAATTCTTTATTATGTAGGCATTTAAAAAATTGTTTAAAACATATATGTCTATTGATTTCAGAAAGAAAGGGAGAGGGAGAGATAGAAACATCAATTATGAGAATCATTGACTGGCTGCCTCCTGCAACCTCCCTGCCCCCACTTACCCCCACTGGGGATCGGGCCTGCAACCCAGGCTTGTGCCCTGAGCGGTAATCAAACCATGACCTCCTGGTTCATAGGTCAATGCTCAACCACTGAGCAACACTGGCCTGGCCATTTTAAATTTTGATTTAGTCTTATATATATCTTCTTCATGTTTTCAGCCCTGTGGTTTAATGCTTAGAAATTACTTCCCTGCTCTTGGTATCATTATTTTGCTGTGAGGAACATTGTTTACATCTCCTTTTCTATGAAAGATTTTGCCTGGAGTTTTTCCCAGGGAAGTTCACGAAGTTACTTGGTGTAGAAGGAAGGTTAATCTATAAATCATTACCCCATCACACCACCTGTCTTCCCTGTACCTGTCTGAATTACGACACTGGTGCAAATTATTTTGAGGGCATTATAAGGAATCTCTTATTATTAATGGGCTAGCTCAGTTCCATGGCATGTCCATCTTCCTGCTCACCAACTCTGTTCAATTGTCAACATAAAGTAAAAATCATATTTTATATCGAATAGAAATGTATCATAAAATTTTACCAGAAATAAATGCAGGGTTCCATTGCTGTGAGGTCAATGCAATGAGAAGGGGCACGAGGCTACTGGCTGGCAGTTGCCAGTTACTTCATACCAAAATTTGATTTGCTTTCACGTGCATTTTGTATTATGAGGTGTGCCTGTGTTTATAACACAGTAGAAAGTGTAGTGAACAACAACAACAACAACAAATCACAAAGGGAGGCTCTAGCAACATTGTGGCCTACAGATAATCATCTAATTTGTCACTGCTTTTGTCTCTTTCTTCCGATATACAATAAAGTAATCCAAGTTAATGAGCTCACAGATGTCTTCAATTTTTAGCTCACCATGACTTTTTATTTCTCAGACACATTTGGATACTACCTTGTCCAACTCAGTAACAATAATCAATATTAAAATAATCACTGTAATAATTCTGAGGAAACAGAATCAAAAATCAGATATGTTTATAGTAGGTGTGATATGACATGAATACAATCTACTATTTCTACAGTAAGACCCAATGGTGGATAAGCTATACCACTAAACATTCACCTTGTATGTAGACACTCATGACCTTACATATATTAAGGTTTATATTATGCACTCTGCCCGTAGAAAATGGCTAATAATTTGCAGGCAAGGGAATACACACACACACACACACACACACACACACACACAGTCACTCAGCTCTCTTAGTGAGCACATTACACACTCAGAACTTTATATTACATATTGACTCTACAGTTCAAGTTCATTAATGATATCACAAATATATACTTTTTTGATTGTTCTCTTCCATATAGACTGAATGTTTACACCCTTTCAAAATGTACATGTTGAAATCCTCCCCCCAGTATGATGGTGTTTGAAGGTAAGACCTTTGGGAGGTGATTAGGTCACAAGGATGGAGCCCTCATGAACTGGATGAGTGTTCTTATAAAAGAGACCCAAGAGAACTCCCTGGCCCCTTCTACACGTGAGGACCCAGCAAGAAGACAGCCACCTGTGAACCAGGAAGTGGGCTCTCAGCAGACACTGAACCTGCAGGTGCCTTGAACTTGGATTTCCAGCCTCCAGAACTGTTAGAAATAAATTGCTAATGTTTCTAAGTCACCTAGCCTATGGCGTTTTCTTATAGCAGTGTGAATGAACTAAGACATATATATATAGTTCATGCACCCTCTCCAATCTGGGACCCCTCGAAGGATGTCCTACTGCCAGTTTACAGGGATCAGGCCTAAACCGGCAGTCAGACATCCCTCGCACAATCCGGGACTGCTGGCTCCTAACCAGTCACCTGCCTGCCTACCTGCCTGATTGCCCCTAACCACTCTGCCTGCCGGCCTGCTCACCCCCAAATGCCCCCTCTGCCGGCCTGCTCACCCTAAACTGCCCCCCCTGCTGGCCTGCTCACCCCCACCTCCCCTCCCCACTGGCCTGCTCATCCCCAACTGCCCCCCTGCTGGCCTGCTCACTCCAAATTGCACCCCCCCACTGTCACCTCCAACTGACACCCACTGATGGCCTGCTTGCCCCCAACTGGCCCCCCTGCTGGTCTGCTTATCCCCAACAGCCCCATCCCCCATCAGCCTGATCACCCACAACTGCCCTCCCCTCTTGGCCTCTAACCGCCTCTACCTTGGCCCCACCACCATGGCTTTGTCCAAAAGAATGTCTGGAAGGTCTCCTGGAAGGTCTCCCAGTCTAATTAGCATATTACCCTTTTATTAATATAGATAGAGGCCTGGTGCACAGGTGGGAGCTGGCTGGGTTTGCTCTGAAGGGTGTCCCGGATGAGGGTGGGGGTTCCACTAGAGTGCCTGGCCAGCCTGGGTGAGGGGCTGAGGGCTGTTTTCAGGCTGGCCACTCCCCCTTCAGGGTGGGGTCTCTACTGGGGTGCCTGGCCAGGCTGGGTGAGGGGTTGATGGCTCTTTGCAGGTTGGCCAAGACCCCCAGGGGGGGGACCCTCACCCCATGGGGGTGTGGCCAGCCTGGGTGAGGGGCTGAGGGCCGTTTTCAGGCTGACCACACCCCTCGGCAACCCAAGCTCCCAGCCTCTCCTTTTTTCTTTTTTCAGCGCCTCCTTGAGCAGAGGCCAGGGCAGGCTGGAAGCAGGTATCTGGGATTTATTTATCTTCTATAATTGAAACTTCGTAGCCTTGAGCAGAGCCCAGGGCCAGCCAGGGCAGGCGGGAAGCTTGGCTTCCTCCATCGCCGGGGGCAACCCAAGCCTCCTGCTCGCTCCAGCTCCATGGCTGCCGCCATCTTAGTTGGGTTAATTTGCATACTCGCTCATGATTGGCTGGTCGGTGTAGCGGAGTGGCAGAGTGATGGCTAATTTGCATGTTTCTCTTTTATTAGCGTAGAGATATATATATATATATATATATATATATATATATACTGAAATTTTACAAGTGTCCATACAAGAGGATGATTTGCCTATAAAATTTGTAATTATAGACTGTGATCATGGTTAGACTAGTTAGACTATATACTCTCACCCAGAAAAAAAAAATAGTTTGATTATTTAGAATCACTACATAAGGAAAAAGTCCTTCAAGGATAAATACAGAACATGCCCTGGCTTCCCCAGTTGCACAGGGGTAACTGTCTGTCCTCCTGAGACTGAGCTGCAGGAAAAAAAAATAATAATCCTATCTAATAATAGACAAACATGGTAATTGATTATACCTTCACTATGCCTCCCATTGGCTAATCAGCACAATATGCAAATTAACCTCCCAAAAAGATGGCGGCTAATTTGCATACTGCAGGCAGGGCAGGACAGCATGAGTGCGAGCCGCCATCCAGGCCCCCGTGTGCGACCCCAGAAGCCGCCTGCCTGCCGCCCATGATGGATCTGATCCCCGGTCGCAGGCTGGCTTCAGAAGCCCCAGAAGCCCCCTGCCGCCCGTGATTGGATCCAATCCCAGGCCACAGGCGGGCCCCAGAAGCCCCAGATGCCGCCTGTGATCAATCTGATCCCAGGTCGCAGGCCGGCCGCAGAAGCCCCAGAAGCCGCCTGCTGCCCGTGATCAAATCCGATCCCAGGCTGCAGGCGGGCCCCAGAAGCCCCAGAAGAAACCTGATATGGCAGTAACTCTATCAGTGAGCACTCTGAAAGTCAGTGGCATAAATGTACCAATTAAAAGACAGATTATGAGGGTGAATCAAAAACAAAACCCACTTTAAATATAAAGACACATATAGATTAAAAGTAAATGAATTAAGCTGCAGCCTGTTTTTCTCATTGGATAGAGCATTAGCCCGTGGACTGAAGGGTCCCAGGTTCAATTCCAGTCAAGGGCATGTACTTCAGTTGCTGGCTTGATCCCCAGTCCCTATCAGAGCATGTGCAGGAGGCAACCAATCAATGTGTCTCTCCCTTTCCCTTCACTCTCTCTAAAATTCAATGGAAAAATATCCTTGGGTGAAGATTAACAAAAACAAAGTAAATGGATTAAGTAACATTAAAGAGATTATAAGAAAAATATATTCCAAATTTTGTTAGTTGTATAATGGTTATGTTTAAATTATTAACACCTAAGAAATTGGGTGAAGGGTACATATAATATGCTGTAGTATTTTATAGTTTTTTTTTACATGTATGAAGTTATTTCAAATTAAAATATTAAAAAATTAAAAATTAATAAAATATTAATTGAAATGTATCTGCATTACATGAAAAATCTAATTGCTTCTAGCAAAATTTATTAAATTGTGCTAAAATTTACAAGGGTTCAATTAAAAGATATCTTAATTCTAAATGATATAATAGAAAATATATAATAGTGCAGTTATAAGCACTTATCTGAAAATAAAAATTTAAAGAAGTGAATTTAAAGAAGGGATTAGCCAAAGAAAATATATGCACAACCCATGGACACAGACAACAGTATGGTGATGGCCAGAGAGAAGTGGGGGGCAAGAGCTGGGTAGAGGGGGCAAAAGGGTGGAAATTGGGACATCCTATATAATAATAATAAAAGGCTAATATGCAAATTGACTGAATGGCAGAATGACCGGTTGCTATGATGCGCATTGGCCACCAGGGGGCAGACGCTCAATAAATGAGCTGCCCCCTGGTGGTCAGTGCACTTCCATATGGGGAGTGCCACTCAGCCAGAAGCTGGCTCATGGGTGGCCAGTGCAGAGGTGGTGGCAGGAGCCTCTCCCACCTCCGTGGCAGCACTAAGAATGTCCAACTAACGGTTTAGACCTGATCCCTTGGGGACCTAAGCCTTTAGTCTGACATCCCCCAAGGGCTCCCTGGCTGCCAGAAGGATGTCTGACTGCAAGCTTAGGCCTGATCCCCTGGGGAGTGGGCCTAAGTTGACAGGTGGACATCCCCCAAGGGGTCCTGGACTGCAAATGGGCGCAGGCCAGGTTGAAGGACCCCCCCCCACCCGAGTGCACAAATTTTTGTGCACCGGGCCTCTAGTCCTATATAATAAAAGGTTAATATGCAAATATTCCCCTCAATCTGTAGTTCGACCGGGAGTTCGACAGGGGGCAGAGCCAACCACCTGCAGCCCCTTGCCCTGGCCGGCCCCGCCCCCAATCTTCCCTGATTGAGGAGGGCTGGCTGGACCCCACTCGTGCAAGAATTTGTGCACTGGGCCTCTAGTATCAACATAAACATACTAGGACTCCAACAACTTCTGTACCCTACCATTCTGTGTAACAGCAACTTAACAGGCTTTCAAATGATCAAAAACTTTCATGCCCAAGGAAAGGATTCTTAAACCTATAGAATACAATTTCTGATATTGAAAAGTAATAGTTTATATTTAAAATAAAAACTTGTAGTATTAAAAGTGCTATGAAAGTTAGTGGTTTTATCTTTGGATTATTCATATTCTAAGATATCAACCTGTCATACACACAAACATGTGCACAAAGATGTCTTCTCAAAATCAGATATCTATCTATATAAAAGGCTAATATGCTAATTGTCCTCCACCTGTCCAACTGGTCGCTATGACATGCACTGACCACCAGGGGACAGATGCTCAATGCAGGAGCTGCCAAGCTGCAATGACTTGGCAGCGGCAGTTCTCGGTGATGCACCCCAAAACCAGAAAGGAGGAAGCCTGATTCCTCGTGGGGGCCGTGCGATTCCACCTCCTTCATCCATGGGTTATGTTGTTGCTGGGGCATTGTGGGCCCTGAATCTGGTTAACTGCACACTTGCATTTGCATTCCACACCCTATACCACAGCAACTTTACAGAGTGCCCTCTTGCACTCTGGGACCCTGCGGGGGATGTCAGAGAGCTGGTTTCAGCCAGATCCCCGCAGGCCAGGCCAAGGAACCCCACCTGCCAGAGGGACCCTGCTCATTCCACAGATGCCAGGGAGGGACTGTGGGAGGTTGGCTCCAGGGTGTGTCCGGCCCGTCTCGCCCAGTCCTGCCCCGCCAGCCACCTTCTAATTAATTTCCTTTCACTGTGCATGAATCCGTGCACTGGGTCAATAGTAATGACATATTTTGAATGTGAAAACATTATTTCGGCGCGCATGCGGGAGGCAACCAATCAATGTTTCTCACATAGATGTTTCTCTATCTCTCTCTACCCGCCCCCCATCTATCAAGTCAATAAAAAAAAAAAAAACATATCCTCAGGTGATACTTTTAAAAAAACTGTTAAAAATTATAAGTAGATGTCAAAAATCTCAAGAGTGTAAGTAACTGTAAAGCCAAACACCATATCCCTAAAGATGTATTTTCATGTGCAACAATCTGATGAAAATCCATTTATGTCAATGAATGTGGAATTTATCATCAATGAGTACAACTCCTGGCTCCCTCACATGGTATTGTCATTTATCTCACCATGATCAAGTCCTAAATTTAGTTTCTTTCTACTCTTTACCAGAGGAAATTTGTTTAACTATCTTTGAGTTAATGCTGAGTTGAGAGTAACTTAATATTCCCCAAACCTTCATGACCAGTGCTATTTCTTGCATCCAGATGGTCTTTTAAGCTAAGTCAGGTGATGTAAAACAGGAATGAAATTGTTCATGAGCTATGAAGATAGATTATTGACTGCCCCTACCCACATCCCACCCCTCTCAACCAGATGGTCTCTTAATGTGTAAAGCAGGAGAGATGGGTTAGTTTGGTCCATCTACACTAGTTGTTTTAAACAATTACTGTGAATCAGAATTGCCTGGGGAGCTTTAAAAAAGCCACAGATGCTCAGACCCCACCCGTACCATTATTTTGTAACAGCTGTATTGGAATATAATTCACTTGCTAGGCAATTTGCTCATTTAAAGTGGTCAATTTAATTCATATTATTATATGCATAGGGCTGTGCAGCTATCATCACAATCAATTTTAGATCATTTTTATCTCTCAAAACAAAGCCCATACCCATTAGCTACCATCCCCAAGCCCCTTCAGGAAGTCCCAAGTCAATACTAACCTGTTTTCTTTCTCTACAGATTTGCCCATTCTGAACATTTCATACAGATGGAAGTATACTGCTTTTGTGTAGCATTTGTTTCATCCATGTTGTAGCGTGAATCAGTACTTCATTTCTTTTTATTGCCAAAGAGCATTCAATTGTATGCATTTCATGTGTCCATTCATCAGTTGATGGACCTTCGGGTTGTTTCCGCTTTTGGCTATCACCCCATATGTCACCTACCTGGCCACAGTCAATGTACCAAGGATGGGCATTGCACCTTAGCCAGATAGGCCAGTATATTTCCTTCATCTACTGCTACCCAGGACAGTCTGGGTTATGTTGTGGTAACAACCAGCCAGAAAATCAAATCTGAGCACCCCAAAACAGCAAAGTAAAGATACACTTTCATCATGAGAAAACAGAGCTACTACTCATTACAGTCCCTCAGGAACCCTGATCCACATATGCTTCCCTAATCCCAGAGATGGGGAGGGTAGGGGTGGGGGAAGGTCAAGATGAACCACACACTGGCTCCTAAATCTATCTCCCGGAAGAGAAACACTTGCATCTTGGGTCCAAGCAAGTCATATTATGGGGCTGAGTTAGAAAGGGAGACTATACATTTCTCTTGCAGGGAGCGGCACCCATTGGGGGGGGAGGGTGAGGGCTCTCATTGTCCTTTCAACTTGCTAAATTAAGATGATGTAAGCTTAGAACTATCTGGACCTATGCTCTTCTTCAACTTATCTCATGAAGGAACCTGTGTGCAGAATGAGGCCAAACCAAAAGGGAAATCTGAGAGGTGATGTTCAGGGGCGCCTCTGAGGCCAGCTACACCCCTGGATTCTCTTGTTGTATGAGACAATAATGTCAATATCTTTTTTTATTCTTCAACTGGTTATAAATGGGCTTCTATTGCTTGTAACCAACAGCGCTCAGACTAAACTTTCCTGGGAAGTCAGGACATGACATACTGTGAGCTGAGGTGTCAAAGATGACAGCAAATACCAAGTGTCTTTGAGTGTGTCAGACTTAATCATTCTAACTTCCACATCTAAGCTAAAGTATATGGCATCTACTTTCATACATTCTTATGAGAATGGAAGTTCATGCATTAAGCGATTTGAGTCATCATCTGTACCCAGCAGGTGTTCGTTGAAACCTGTCTCTCTCTTGCTCCATTCTTCCCCTCATCCCTTCCTCCAAGCTAACAACTATGCAGTATTTTTTTTAAAATATATTTTATTGATTTTTTACAGAGAGGAAGGAAGAGAGATAGAGAGTTAGAAACATCGATGAGAGAGAAGCATCGATCAGCTGCCTCCTGCACATCTCCTACTGGGGATGTGCCCGCAACCCAGGTACATGCCCTTGACCGGAATCGAACCTGGGACCTTTCAGTCCGCAGGCCGACGCTCTATCCACTGAGCCAAACCGGTTTCGGTTATGCAGTATTTTATCTTCATGTTGTTATCATCCAATAATATTTACTATTTTAATAAACAGAATGAATAGATGGGGTGATTAGGACAGGGAGTGGGCTGAGAGCAGAAATATTCTAAGCATAGGGAAAATCCAAATAACCTGAAATCTTGACTTTGACCCCAGAGCTCAGAGCCATAAGCAGTTAGGGCCCATCACACAGGGCCTTTCAGCATTCGCCAATGGGGAGTAAGACACGCCTCTGCTGTGCCTCAGCTGCACCCGGACTCACTGACCATGACAACAGACCCTGGATGAGTTCCTCTCTCTGCAAATACTTCCCCTTCTGTACAGGGAATTACGCCACTCAGGCCAAAGCTAGAACATAGCATGGTTTAGGGAATCTAGTGTCAACCTCAAAAAGTAGACACAGTTGTTCCTATGAAAAATAAAACAATAATAAATAACAATGCAAGAATAAGCTCTGTGTTTTGCATACTCACAACTGTAAACCTACTTTTGTCACACACTACATACAACTCAATTCAATATAGAAGCTGCACCAGTCAGGACTGCATCCATCCTTAGTGCCCTGAAATTATGCATTGCCAGGGACAAGTCACAAGGAACAAAACACTTGGTCAGCATTCGTAACATAAACCAAGAGCATAACAATGTGATTAATTCCTCGACAAAAACAGGTTGTATCTCTCTTTTAAAAGCGTGTAGATGTAAACCGTTACATCCATTTTGAATCTTCTTGTCGATTTGAAAACTTATTCCCCACTAATTTCAAAAAGGCCAAGTTCATGGTATACCTTTTGGTCATCTCAAAGCTTAAAGCAAAGAATGGGAGCCTCTTTTATGCATTTGCTTATTTGGTGATTTATTTATGTAGTGAAAGGTAATAGGAGAAATAAGGAATAGGTTTATTCCATAATACATGTGTTTTACATATATTGCATTGGCTTACGCACTGCCCAGGACTGAATAATAGCTTAATGAATGACCATAGTTCATAATGCTTTGCAAATTTAGAAAGCATTTGCACACAAGCACTTTATATCTTGCAGAAAGCTTCTGAAGAGGACAGAGCAGGTAAGGTCAATAATTTACAAATGAGGAAACCAAGACCTGGATTGGCAGGCAACTTGCCCAGTAACTGTCTAGAGCAAGCATGTCAAATCCGCGGCCTACAGGCTTCATAAGGCATTCGGCCCACTGGCCATGAGTTTGACATGCTTGGTCTAGAAAATACCCCCGCTGAGATTGGCACTGGGCCTCATGTGGGCATCCAGACCTTGCAGACTGCAAAGCCAGCCTGAGCTGCAGTCTCAGCCCCACCTCTCACTGGTCACATGACCTGGCCAGCCCTCTGCTTCCAGCTCCTCATCTGTGAAGTGAGGAAAATTAAAGGGTCGCCAGGAGAGCATCCAATGAGCATCCGAACATGGCGAGCTCTGAATTTTTAGTCTTTTTTATACCCACCCAGAACTCTTTTCACTATACCCTACTACTTCATGAGCAAGATGATTTATTTTCACTTTTTTGTAGGTTCAATAAACAGATAAACCTGGATTTGAATTTTCTCCCTGATACTTATTACCATGAGTCAGGGCAGGTCACATAAGCTTGCTGAAGCCCCTGCCGCATCACTAAAACAGAAATAATAGTCATCACTTTATATAAATGTTACCTGTATTCAATAAGGTAACGCCATAAATCATTTAGTAGGTGCTCAGCGTGGTGGAAGCCATTATACATGGGAGTTATTATCTCTCTCATTACAATCATTCCACAGCTGGAGTTCTTGTCTGCTGTTGCAGGCCTCATGGAATGTCTGCCTCAATGATTCCTGCAAATCCCAAGGGTGATGAATACAACAAGCTCCCTTATCAACCCGATGGCCTCTGCCTCAGTCTCTCTTCTTCCCCAGTGGTAGGCATCATGGGTAGGAAACGAGCATGGTGACAGACTCCCTCTGGAGGGACAGGGGACAGGGATATTTTACGGGACACTTGGTGGGTCAAACCGACCACGACCATAAAACTCTAAAGAAGGAAAGAAGCCTCAGATGATGCCTAACAATGTGACTACTAATATGAATCCTACCACTCAAAACTAACATGACATTAAGAACATCTACTGAATGGCCACTGGTGCCAAGTCCTGTTCTCAGGGAATAAAAACTTTAGAGAGCAGGTGAGTATCTCATTTGCATGAAAGAAGGGGCGGGGAGGTCAAGCGGTTTGTGCAAACTGCAGGGAAGCAATGTTAGAACTCAAACCTAGAAAACGCAGTCCTAGTAATAGCCAACTTCCTCCTAGTAATAGCCAACTTCCTCACAAACAGCCCTTTCTGCACAACAGCTGACGCTTGCAGTCTCAACTTCTTTAACGGAACTGTGTTCCTTATAGGGCAACTCTGAAACCTCGGCCAATTAGACTCCAAGATGCTGTGCTTTGGCGAGGTGAAGGCTCCATACGTGTCTGAAACGTAAGCCTTCAGTCTCCTGTATCGTTGCGGTGTCTCATATTCCAAAGCATGAGCAACAGAAACACAAGTCAAAAATGCCAAAGGCAGGACTCTCGGAGTTCCGAGCATCCATCTCCCGCAGAATCTGAAATTACCAGAGGCAAACCTGAGAGGCCCTAGGGGACCCTGAAGGCTGTGCCTTTTAAAGTGACAGAAGTGGACTGAGTAATGACAGGTGTCACTGAGGAACAGTGTCACTGCCACCCAACACACATGCTGGGTTTCTGCCGGGCAGCAATCATCTACACAAGCACTAACCTCTTCAACTTCATATTTAATTTTAGAATAAATAAATGAGCCACTGCAAAAGATAGGGAGGGACTCGCCCATCACTGTGCCATGGGAACCTCCTTCAAATCATGACTCTTGCTCCAGGTGGGACAGGAAATGAACAAAGTGGAAAAAATCAATCAAACAAACAAAACCTATGGATTTGAAGGTAGGTCATTTGATAGATTTCCCCAAAGATATTTAAAGTTAAGTTCCAGAAATTGACAATAGGCTTTGTCAGTCTTATTTCATCCAGGAAGTTTCTGGCCCCTTGCAAGTTAACCACCTTGGTCATCTGCGGTTTGGGGAACTAAAGAAGGAAGGGGAAAGAAGCTATTATTGCTTTTCACTAATGCATTTCATATCAATTTGAGACTAATGTCATTAGTGATGATTAAGCAATCAAAACTTGATAAATATTTTTAAAATATATTTTTATTGATTTCAGAGAGGTTGAAGAGGGAGAGAGGGACAAAAGTATCAATGACGGGAGTGAATCACCGATTGGCTGCCTCCCACAAGCTCCCTACCAGGGATGGAGCTCGTAGTCAACTTTGAACAAGGAGTTGACATGTTATGGGGAATGGAGAATGAAAGAGCAAATGAGACCGCTGTCCCATGTACATTTAAACTGAGACTTCATTAATTAGCTGCATGATATCAATACTTAGCTGAGTGACGAAGTGGGCAGTTCACAATTTCTAGCACATCAACCAAACATGCATCATTCATGTGCTAACCAGCTACTCTAAACTCTGTGCTAAGAACTGCAAAGAAGTGCCATCCCCAGCCTCTCACCGCAGGAAGACACAGCCTCTAAGGCAAGATGGCAGGAAGTGCCTGCACTCTGCACACACTGACCCTGTGCCAGGCATGTGGCTAGTCGTCTAGGATGCAAGGATGGCTAAGGCAGCTTCTCCCCTCCAGGACTTCACGGCTGACTTGGAGAAGAATCCCTACAAATACTGATGTTTTAGTTCTTCAATAGAGAGATATGTTCATCAATCCATCCTGGCTTATATAAACTTTCATTTATTTTTTAGTGAATTCAGCTTTTAAACTTTCATTTAAAAATAAATTCTATGTGCAATATTTCATCTCAGCCAGCAATTTACCTTAGAGTTAACGGAAGGAGTTAGTTACTTCTAACTGGATAGTGGAAACATTGTTTTGCTCTTGTCTTCTAAATATGACCACTAGATGGCGAAAGTTGCACATTCATTTTAAGGGCAGTCTGCAAATGGCCATTTCAGCAATTTGCGTCACAAAAAGTAACTCTTTTAGAAACATCTAAATTTCCACATTATTAGTAGTTACACCAACTGGGTCACAGGGATATGGTTGTTTAAGACTAGGCAATGTCTTTGCTGTATTGGTGTTAAGAGCTATATGTGCTTTTTGTAGACAATTCACTTCTTCACAACTTAAAAAGTTTTATAGATACCGTTTCCTAAAAACCCCATAAGTAACAAGATTTAGCTCTCTGTGTATATGTAACTCCTTTTATGCACAAAAGAAGGCATTGTATGAGTGCTCACTTCTTTTATAAATCAGGTGTGAGGTGGAATCACTTTATGCTACTCCTATTTAAGTAAATACCATTTCTCAGGGAATCTGCCCAAATTCGGCTTTTCAACAATTACTTGTGGAAATGAACATCAGGTTCCATTTGGATTCGGTTTAAATTGATTTGAATGTGGGCCCAGAACTGAAATTTGGTTTCTGCACATTTTCGATATCCATTTGACACTAGGAAAAGCATGGAAATGTTATTGTGGTTACGAAGCTGCCGTGAGAAGCCGCTCGGCATGCCACTTACCGGAGAGGGCTCCAGGCAAAGCGGAATGTTTAGGGGCAAATGAGAGGAGCCAGGAAGAAACCACATACAGCCTGGTGCGTACTGGGTTTCAGTCGTGAGAAGCTAGGACTAGAGGCCAAAAAGCAGGATGAAAATGAACCCAAGTAAAGAGCATGCTCATTTTCATAAGAAATAACAGCAGGTCGCCACACAACCATGTCCTGAGAAGAGCATTCCACCCTGGAAACACTTTCAAAATGCCTTGTGGATTAGAAACAGATCTCACCAACACTGTAAATACTTCTAAGCAACAACTATAAAAATAAGAGACTCTGCGTGCACTCACTTTACCGTTTTTAGAGCAGACTGCAGATTACGCTCACATTTCATAGAGGAATTTAGATTTTTAGGGGAAAAGTTTTCTTTACCAAAACCTCACACCTTGGGTAATTATTGTTCTACTGCTCAGCTTAATATTTTTAAAATCTGATTTCCAGACTAGCTTTGTATATTTCCGTTTAAATATAAAATTACTTATAATTACCAGAAGAGGGCTCTATCCTCAAACCTAAATATCACACACTCCACTGATAAAGTACCTTGCTATCCTGAATGAAACTCCAATGCAATCCAGTGTAATCATTGCATCAGAATCTCTAAGAGAATCTAACCGAACCTTTTTAAAAAATATATTTTTATTGATTTCAGAGAGGGAGAGATAGAAAGATCAATGATGAGAGAGAATCATTGATCAGCTGCCTCTGCACATCCACATTGGGGATCCAGCCTGCAACCCAGGTATGTGCCCTGATGGGGAATCAAACCCTGACCTCCTGGTTCATAGGTCGATGCTCAACCACTTAGCCATGCTAGCCGGGCCTAACTGAATCTTTAAAGGAATGACTGATTTGCAGGATGTCACCATTTATGTTACTAAGCTATTCACTTAAGTTAAGGAAAACAGAAGCTAAAAGGATAGCATTGTACAGCATCAGAATCTTAATACTTTATAACTTTAATACTTAGTTCTTGCATTCACCCAACAGAAATGTCTGATTCCTTTATCGGCTTGCAATTGCACAGAAATCTCTACTTTAGAATACACCATTTTATGAAAACTGCTATTTTTCTTGGTTAACTGGAAAACAGGTGAGAGACTAAAAAGGCAAAAAAAAAGAGCAAAGGGTTACAAGTATTTATTCTAGAAATTTTGGATTATTTCAGAAAATGAGACTGTCTTCTGTGCTCCCTTTGGTCTTTTTGATGATGGTTCCACCTCTGTAAGAATCTCAGGGATATCTTGAAAATAAATTTTAGCTTAAGTGTTTTTGAAATGTAGTTAGTATAAAGGTGAACTTCTAAGCCATGGGGGGATTGGATTACGGTTACAGATTCCAAAGGGGAATTTTATTTTTCCCTCTAACCCAGTGGTTCTCAATCTTCCTAATGCCTCGACCCTTTAATACAGTTCCTCATGTTGTGGTGACCCCCAATTTCATTGTTACAAATTGAACATAATTAAAGCATAGTGATTAATCACAAAACAATATGTAATTATATATGTGTTTTCCGATGGTCTTAGGTGACCCCTGTGAAAGGGTCGTTCGACCCCCAAAGGGATCGTGACCCACAGGTTGAGAACCGCTGCTCTAACCAATGAAACGTTTTTCAGACAAATATGCTTTCTTGCTGCTCATTCTCTGTACACCTTGAGGGTCCCAGACTTATGTAGGGCCAGGAGGTTTATTTTCATATTCCCTGCCTGGCATGGGTTCCAAGCTTTGTTCCCCTTCCTCCACACCCCTATTGAAATCAAAACAGAAGTTCATAAATGTCCTTGATCAGAAGGCATTGTGGGACAGTTAGTAACTCTAGTACTGTTTTCTTTAATCTCTGGATTTTGGCTTCCTTTTCACTTTTGGCCTCTGAGGATCTCTCTTACATTTTTACATTCTTGTAATCTCAGCAATGCATTTAAAAAGATGCTTACATATGTTACCCAATTATTTTTTTTGGGGGGGGGATTGGTGTGTGGTAGAAGATTCTTTATGAAATGTAGTCTATCCTGTTCTCTTCTCCACTCAATTTGAACAAAAATTGTCCTTAAGATAATCTTATATAGAGTATAAATTTTTGACAGCTGAACTTATAGAAAACTCCTGAACTTTCTTCAACCTTCTGATTAGAAATGAGGTCCTTCCCCCCAAAGTGTTCATTCTATCATTTTGTTAATAAAATTACATCATCAGTGATTAGGGTATTTGAATCAGGAAGGTTACTACACTAATTAGTGACCACTAGAAATTTTGACTATGATATGAGGCTCTGTAGCTGGCAGTTTTCATTGTTGGATATACTGTTTTCAATGAAAATCCTAAGAGATGCTGAAGATTTGCTGAAATTCATTACTTATATATAATCTTCATTTTACTAGTTAGATTTGCTTTAACAATGTTTAGCAAAAGGACTTTAGTACCATTTTCTTTCCTTCTTTGGTCAAAGCAAAAAATACAAAGTGAACCACATCAGGTCAATTAATATTGTAAAGTTATCATCATTTCTAAAGAAACCACACACACACACACACACACACAAACACACACACACACATGTTACTCCCAAGAAACAATACTCTAAAATAAAAGTTGAACAATTAAAATAAGCAAATTAATTATATGCCCTGACACAACAACCCACTGCCCAAACATCTGCATTCTCTGTTTTCAATGAATGGTTATTGGAAAAAAAAAATGAGTAAGCCAAAATATAATAAAACAGGGCCTAGAGGAATGGAAAGAAAAATCCAATACTGCTTACTTTAATATAGAACTCCTCAATGAAAAGCCTTCCAAAAATAAGTTGCTGGTATGGCAGAAGACAATATACTCCCAAACATAGAAGCAGTAGTTGATGAAGAACATAAACCTTCCCTAACGCCTCAGGTCATTAATATACTATGGCTTCTAGAAGGAATTTTAGTAGTAACATTTACCAACAAATCTCTTCTGCTTTTATTTATGGTTGGTTTGTTTTTGTCAACCTGGGTAAGCACTTCTGTTACATTACTTCTCTAAATCAAGAACTTGGCAAAGCACTGCATAACATTCTTTTGAGGACATCCTCTCACTGATTTCTCAGAAAAATCCAGTGAAGTGTTATGTCCCTTGTACAGGGAGCTCAGGTTCAGAGAATTTTACGTATTTTCCTGGGATGTATTAACAAGTATGTGAAAGAGTTATAGTCTAACAGATTTTCACAGCTTCGTGTCCAAGGAACTTTCACCATTATGTCACTAGTAGAAGGTAGTTGACATGTAACTTTTCTTAATTTATGAGAAAAATAAATACCTTTACTAAAAAAAAAGAAAACCTCTAAAATAGGTAGATAAATGTGAGTGGTAGGTAAATCATAGGTTAGTAATAGGTAATGAGTCTGTAAGACCAGTGGTTTCATGTGAACTGAACAAGGAGACTAGTGACCACCCTATTCCTCAAAAGAGTTTGTTTTCTATTTTGTACCTGGAATACTAGAGGGGAGGGACAGGACATTAGATAAGTGATGGAAATTGAGCCACGGAATGGCTTAAGCCACTACGAAGAAATGTGTGGCCAAAGCAATATTAGTTTGGGACATCTGCTGGAACACTACTAGGAAATTAGGGACCATTGCCCCCATGAAGGGGATTCTTTGCAGCTGAGTGAGTCCAGAGTATAGATCCTGGGACAATCTTTGTCCTAAATCTGCTAGCCTACACATCTCCATGAAAATTAGACTTACTTAACCTTGTATGTTGGTATGTGGCCAGCTGATATATACATCCATGAGAAGGAAGAGGGGTCGCTGAGTCAAGGCAGCTTGCCACACAAACCAATAAATCATATTAAGGTCACCTGTTTAATTAATAGATGTTAAGAGTTACTAATCAATTCACAGACAACTTATTCTTGCAAATTCTAAAAATGTCTAGGAAATTCCCAGAAATATGCTAATATAACATGGCTCCAGGTAATGAGAACATTAAAGAACGTGTCACCTCTTTACGATATTTGCACCAATGCTCCTCCTTTGGTTCATTGGGGTAAAAGTTCTTCATTATTCAATGGTCCACTTAATGGGACAAATTTTCTGACCTTTCTAACTCTCATTACACATACAACTAATTGGCTTCTGGTGCCCCCTCAACCAATAGCAAATATAATAAATTGATGCATTGCCTCAACATTGCTTCTGCAACATTGCTTCTGCAGAACTTTCCATAAAATTTATGAATAAAACTAGGAAGATAAAATATTACATTTCCCTGAAAGCCAGGTTCACATTGAA
This sequence comes from Myotis lucifugus, assembly GCF_000147115.1. Taxonomy (NCBI): domain Eukaryota; kingdom Metazoa; phylum Chordata; class Mammalia; order Chiroptera; family Vespertilionidae; genus Myotis; species Myotis lucifugus. The sequence goes on from NW_005871195.1 coordinate 2,974,913, forward strand.
TAGGATTGCCCAAAGTGTTTTCATGAGGTAAAAAATAAAATAAAATTGTAATACAGTTCACTTATATGTAAATATTTAATCACAATAAAAATTATTCCACCCATAATGTATATTTTCAGCCTCTATATATCCTGGGGTAGAGTATGATCATCACTGGTGTCATTGTCGAGAATACAGTTTCAATGTTGTCATATCCCCCCACATGGAACAGGACTTGCCTTCATCACTTAGCTTCCTTAGGCATAAACAGTTAATATATGAAATGGATGGCTAATCTTATGGATATATGAGGTTCATTTTAACAAATTTTGGAATTCCCTATAGATCTGGCCTCCTTCATTTCTCCTTTATGAACATGATCCCATGAGCTCCACATCTGTAATTTGGGGGGTGGCCCCCTGGCCTGATCTGCCAAATACCCTAGAGGAGCAGAGGAGCCACAAAGCCCTGCTAGAACCTCTCCCGGGAAGAGCTGCTCTTAGGAGAAACTCTTTGTCTAGAACAGAGAACTCCTGACCCACCACGCTGGGCTTCACCACCCACAGATTTCAAGAAATGTGTTTCCTCAATGGAAACATAAATCCCTCAGGGTAAGAAAGCATGGATTCACCGAACATATTTTGAGTTTAGCTTTCTGAATTTCCCCAGCCTCGCCATACATTCCTGGGCACTCATCTAGTGCATCGCAGATACAAGAAGCTCATGGTGTCATGTTATATCTCTCTGATAGGGTTATCGTGTCTACAGTTTTGTTACACAATTAAACCACCAGAAGTGTTCCTTCCTGCTTAGTTTCTTTACTTTACCTCCTAAGCATCACTCTGAATGCTACTTTAATAATGTGTGTCTGTCGTCATAAGTTTACTTAATTTGTAGAGCACCTCTGATGGGTCAAACATTGAATTAGGCTTTTGGGATTTGAAAAGGAATCAATAATGAGACTCAGGCCCTACCTGGTTAGGCTGGCATCCCTGAGAGAAGTGGGGCATTAATCAAAGCATCACGCAGCATGGAACTGCTCACTGTGCTTATCACTGGTCTAAGCACAGGAGACATGGGAACAAAAGTAAGACAGAATGTGAGAACTTGGGGATTCCATAATGAAAGCAACAGATTTCAGATCTATAATATTTTAAAAACCTACGCTTTCATGTGCCATTTAATCCTACATAGAGAAGCTGCCTCAGAGATAGGGAAAGAGAAATAAGAGTAAAACCTAGCATCTGATCATTGCACGAATCCTCCCATCCACTATTCACCATGGGATACATGGTACTCAGTAAGCATTTGGATGGAAGAGTGAAGAAACTTTGTAAGACTTTAATTAAGTCACAGTTCATGTCTCAAAGCTTTTAAACTAATGAATAAAGTAATAATATGTTAATTAGATGTTTTTAATAAAAACCTCTCCCTGCATGATCCTGCTTCTGAACTGGTGTAAGTATACCTCTAGCAAACACGGGGGGAAGAGGGCAGGATTCACGGGGCATTTCACTAGGTGGGAGGGAAGCCACTGATATCTGCCCAACAGATTCCACAAAGAAAAGATGCAGAAAGAAGAGCTCAAACAGCCTTCTGAGGGACAGGCCCACGTGGTATTTCCCCCCTTTTTCATCCTCTAAGACTGACTAAATGTAGTATGTATGCTTTGACCCAGAAAAGGAGTGTGTGGCATGGCCAGATAAGGCTAGAACCAGCATGATGCTTAGAGTAATTTTGAATATGCACATCCAAGGGTGTACAAGACAACAGCAGAATGTGTCTCAGCCAACATAGGCAAGGCCTCAGGAGCCCTTGTCATGTTTGCAAATGAGACCCAATGGCAATGAAACAGTGGAGATTGTCTAGAAACTCTTAACATCCACAAATACTTTTAGTGTTTCTTATACCAATTTTCCAGTTAAGTAATCAGCATAGAACAATGTTAGGTTGAAATGATTGCAAGCAATGGTGTGCTGGATAAGCGTAAAATGATCGGTTTAATAAAATAAAGATCCCTAAGTATCCCATATGACAAATCAGTATGCTTATAATAACAAAATTGGGGCCTTCTTGGTAGCTATGTTTAGCATAAATGTTAGGCAGCTGTCCCTATTCAAAATCATTCTTATCCCTTCTTTTCCTTGGGGGAGGGTGGGATGTAAATGCATCTAGCTCTAGAGGAGAAAACCTACTTAATATTAGATTATCCCCATTCTTAGTTTCTTAAATTCTCCCTTCAAGATGAGTACTGGCAACTGATCAGAGTCTTCTGGTTATCCAAGAAAATAAGCATTATATCAATTATGAATATTGCTTTTTTATAATACTCTCCAGAACAAGTATAATGGTGAGACTCAAGCATAGGTATCTAAAATGATATCCCAGATATTGTAGAGGATGCAAAGAAATAAATATAAGGTCTCTGTACTCATATCCTCACTAAACAAAAATCAAGACAAACAATAAAAAAATTAAACTACACTGTAAGACAACACCATGAGTTGTTAGCTGCCAAATGGTTAGGCTTGTTATTAACATCAGAACCCATAAGAGTTGTTTAGGTAAACAATGTATTTGGCCACACAGGAAACTGAAGTGAAATTAATCTCAGTCCATAAATTCAATTGCAAAAAATGTCAATGTCTTTATTTTCTTAAATCAATACAAATCCAACACTGCTAAAATCACATCCTGTGCCGCAGAATCACCACCAGATCACACAAAGATCCCAGGCCCTTACGTAATGCTCAAGACCTAAGTGCCCTCACTCTTTAATAAGGCCACTGGTCTCATCATTGGGTCATTCTTGGTCTCAGCCAACATAGCCCCTTTCTCAGCTACAAGCTCCGATGCTTCTGTGTCATGCTTGGGATGCAGGGTTCCTACACCTGGGTCCAGGCACATGCACCAAACTTGAAAATTGTGCCTGGGTCCAGCCTACAGAGGTGCCCCAAGAGATGACATCGTCCAATCTTTTACCACCTCTCCAGATGCTGCCATAATCGCAAAGGTTCCTGATAATGCAGAACCATAAAATACATCTGAATTATTCCAATCTGTAAAGACAAAAAAAGTTCCTTCACTTCTCTCTCTCTCTCTTACCTGTTTAGAACAACTCAAATTACTACCACAACCAATCTAAGTCTCTACAGAAAAAAGCAAGTGTGTCCATGTTCAAGCAGATTTCTTTTCTGCCCTGCTGAACCTCCAAAGGGAGAACCCAGTTACCTGGTTGAAATGGGGAAGAAGACACAGCCATAAAAACAAATACTGTTAAAAACACAAATTAAAAATTATCATAGCCCTGGCTGGGTTTCTCAATGGTTGGAGCATCTTCCCATAAACCAAAAGGTTGTTGGTTCAATTCCCCTTCAGGGCACATACGTAGGTTGAGAGTTCCATCTCCTATCAGGGTAAATTTGGGAGGCAACCAATTGATGTGTCTCACATCAATGTTTCTCTCTCTCTTTCTAAAAATCAATTTAAAAAAATATGTGTAGGTGAGGATTTTAAAAGTCACTACAGATTTCCTGCTACAAAATAAATATTAACAGAGAAATATTGTTTCTTAATTTTTACAAGACCTAGACAAATATAGATCTAAGATAGAATCACTCCTCTCTAAGAAATCAGTATCATCTGTCTTAGGACAGGCACTATCATAAAATGCATAAAATACCATAGCATAAATAACTGATATTTATTTTTCACATACTCGAGGGAGAAAGTCAAAGATCAAAGAGCCAGGAGATCTATCTGTTAGTGAAATCATTGCCATCACCACAAACATCATCACCAGTACCACCATCACTAGGGATCACTAAAGACCTAATAGTACTTTAAGTAAGGGTCTCAGAGCTCTCAAATAAATAAAATGGAAAAAGGTTTTTGTTTTTGTTTTTTTTTTGCATACACATCAGATACACAATGATGAGTGTGAGGAAAACCCCTTTGCCCTTTCACTCCTTAAGAGCAACAGGGTGAGTTTACTTACCCTTTCAAAGCATGGCGCAACTGGAAGGGGCGCTCAGGGCCAGGAGACAGCATCGATGTTTAAAACAAAAAAAGGTGTGGGGAATCTGATCTCCAGCTGGAACATACATAGCCTAATTATCTTCTATGAGTATGTGAACATGTGTGCACTGAGATAGTGAACAAAAATTGCTATTTTATCACTGATAAAAGCTGGATGCAAATGATCATGTTTCTAAAGCTAGACTCCATTCTCATGAAATTACTGCTTTTGGAAATACTATCACAGAATATTTTTTAAATGGAAAACAGAGTTCATGAAGTCTCTTATTCAGATCTGTCCCGGCCAACACATTATTCTCCCCCCATTAAAGAGCCGTGGCCATCTGCCCCATCTAGACGACCAGCTGGTATGATCTCCAGAAATATCTTCTCAGTTGTAGGTACTAATTAGGTTTTTTTTCATATGAGCAAATTGTAGATTAACTGTGTTTACAAAACAAAAAATTTTCAATCCAGTTCACCTTGTAGCAAGTGACTTGATTTCAATAATGAAGAAGAGTCTCACAGGCAGGTCCTTTGGGAGGTTGGTTGTTTCTATAAAGGGATTTGTGGTAGGAATAATGGGAAATTCCTGTTCTCATCCAAAATCAAACCTAGAATTATGATCTCATTTAAAAAAGCAATTGTAGCCCAGCCAGTGTGGCTCAATATTTGAGAGTTGACCTATGAACCAGGAAGCCAGGGTTCAATTCTTGGTCAGGGCACATACCTGGGTTGCTAGCTCCATTCCATCATCCAGGAAGCAGTTGATCAATGATTCTCTCTCATCATTGATGTTTCTAACTCCCTCTCCCTTTCCCTTCCTCTCAGAAATCAATAAAAATATATTTTTAAAAAAGGAATTGTAATGGAAACCAACTGTCAGTTCACAAGAAGTTACAGTCAAATCACCTGATGAATGGACACTACAAAGATGAGCCCTAAATCGTGTGTATGATGATGTTATACAAAACATGTAGCCTCTCCGCCTTACAATTTACTGTTTCTAGTTAGTATTGAACAGAACTGAATATGCATGAACATTTGACCAAATCTCAGATATTCAACAACTAAATTATAACATACCTCATCGAAGTAAAGAAAACTGTCAAAAAGAAAAGGAATTTGGCTACTGAAAAGGTCAAAGGACCATCCTTCCCATTAAATAAAATGTCTATTTTAAAAAGACTGAGGACAGAGAGAATGTATAAAACCAAACTCAAAGAGCTTTAGACTTTTATAGTCTACTGACCACATCTCCTCCATGACACACTCCCCTACCCTATCTCCCAATACACCATCTCTTCTTTATTCTTCCTTTACCCCTCTCCCCGGAAGTCCCTTACCATTTTCTCATCCTCCTGCCCTCCTCTCAGTGTGGGATTTCCCATGAGGACCTGCATCTGCCTGCCTTCTCTCCACATCCTATCCCTTCAGTTATTACTTGATCCCATCAGGAGCCCTCTGTGACTGATGCCCAACTTTCCCAAGTTCACATCTTGGCTCTATCACAACCAGTTTGACCTCCTGTTCTCTTATATATAAATTGAGGATAATGACAATGACATTTAATCTTGGAAAACTGCTGTGAGAATTAATTAAGAGATGCATGTAAAACTCTTTAAAAATGCCTCCTAGTAAGCACTTACTAGATGATGGTGGTGATGATGTTCATGTCCCTAATGCTGACCCTTTGCTCTCCTCTCCTAATGGCTCCTTTGCTCATAGAGCCCTTCATTCCAACTCCACATGTTAACAAACCCAGGATCACTGCCACTCCTTCCACCATCTGCCTCTCAGTTTCTCACCCAAAACTATCCATCTCTCTTCAGAAACCCCTACTGGTTAACCCAAACTCTGCCATGTGCTTCTCACTTTCTATGTTATTATTTCAGAGATGTGTATGTATTTTTTATCTTTATAATTAGATATTTGTTTGTTAACCTGTCTATTGCCTGTCTCCTGCAACAGACATTGAGTATGGTGAATGCCAGGGTGACATTGTTTTATTTATCACCATTTATCTAGAATCTCATGTTGTGACAGCTAGATACTTAAGAACTATTTATCACATACAGGAAAGAACAGTCTCAGATTCTATTTAAATGTGATGAAGGAAACAATGTGATGATTTTACTTTAAATAAAATAATTTTAAACTAACCTATTTTGTGATTGTCTTCATGTATGAGAGAGGTTTAAATAAAAAATATCATATAAAATTATAAAATCTATCTTTGTTCAAACTTCTTAGATCTGAGAGATGCTCATAATTAGAGAGGAATTATGAGGCAGTCATTGTTGATGAGCATTATGAGAACTGGTCACTTTTATGGACACTGTGAACTCATCTTTAATGCTCATTATATTTAGTGGCTTAAAATACTGAAGCAATGCCCAGATGGAAGGTGGCAAGATAATTAAGTGACATAGCTAACTAAATGCCCCTTGAATAATAAAAGGAAGGCTTTCTATTATAAGTAATGAATTCTTTTGTTCTATTGGTCTGGGTGGATTAGAAAGTTAAAAAAATAAAGAAAGCAGATATGCTAAGAAAATATCAAATGATCAGAAAAATTAGACACCTCTTTGGACTTAGTTTTTCTCTTGAGCAGTTTACTTCAGATGTCTGCAGAATAAACAATATAAGATACACTAAGTCATTTAAAATAAAACTAAATTGTAAGACATGCATATACTAGTACACACAGCATTGTAACCTTGATTTCCTATACATGTTGCCCCACATATAGAAGTGGTTGATCTATAGCCAGACAACACATTTTGAAAATGAGCTACTTGGGTCTATACACATTGAAAGAAGCATTGAGGCCATACAAAATCATCAGAATATGGGCCTAAATTCTCCGATAAGAGAAACAAATCACTAACAGAAAGACAACTAATTCTACTGTCTTTCTCTTTCACTGTAATTCATCAAGTCGTGACCTTAATCTAATGCAATTTCAGAAGTGGAATGCGCGGTGGGAAGTTTCAGATGCTTTGTCTATTTGGCCGTGCTGATCAGTTCTCATTCGCACCATAATTGGATTTCCCTAAGTTCACTGACATTTCAGTTGATTTCAATAATCATTAAAGGCTTTTGTTCTTTCATCTAAATTTGGTGTATGCTCTAGGGCTGCTCAGAGGCAAACAAACCCATACTAAAACAGCTGATTTCCACGTGATAGGGCCAATCTATTTTGAGACACCCAGGTTGCAAAATCATTGTCACTGTTAGCTGAATGTCACTGGCATCACTGATGAGTGAACATCAGGCATATCCACTGTGAGAAAAGACACTGGAATATATTTTCAGCTGTATTATGTGATTCATGCTAAGAACCATGTTGCCATTTGAAGAAAAAACAGTCTATCTCCTAAACATAAAATGTAGGTGTGAGTGTTAGCCATTACTAGTGTGGGAAATTTCTTACTCTTAATTTCGGTGTAGCATGATGGGAAGCCACTATAATTCAGGTGGCCAGATAGCCCAGGTAGATGAGCTGGCCTTTTGCAATTGTCTCGTGTGTCTGGACCCTCCGGTGCAGCACAAGTTCAAGACAATATTTTTCAAGGCTCATTTCAGCTCTAATCTCTGACTTTTGAGTAAGACAATAGGACCCTCCTACAGGTGCCATTGGAAGCCTGAATAATTCCCATGAACTATATTTTTAAGGTCACTGAATTTTTCACCAGATAATATTAAAGATGATGTGTTTCTGGGGGGAAATAGAAGTCAGAGACATTCCATTTACAAAGAAATAAAACCTTTAAATTTTTTTTCCGGACAGCTGAATTGAGCAGGATAATTTTAAAATGTTAAATAGTGGATGAAACCTACTATTAAATGGGATTTTGAAAATATTTAGAGAAATTAGCCAACAGGAATATCAACATTATAAAAAGGTCTCAACGGTCTGAAAAAACTCTTAAATGTAGAGTGGAAAATGTCATTTCAGGATTTCTTGTGATTCATTGCAGCCCCACTATTACCTAGCACAGTGATGGCGAACCTTCTGAGCTTGGCATGTCAGCATTTTGAAAAACCCTAACTTAACTCTGGTGCCGTGTCACATATAGAACTTTTTTGATATTTGCAACCATAGTAAAACAAAGATTTATATTTTTGATATTTATTTTAATTTAAATGCCATTTAACAAAGAAAAATCAACCAAAAAAATGAGTTCGCGTGTCACCTCTGACACGCGTGTCATAGGTTCGCCATCACTGACCTAGCACATAATAGGTTTTCAGCAATGATGAGGGGGAAGAATGAATGAGTAAATAGGTACTTAAAATCTCAGCAGTAACTCACATTGCTTTATATCAGGGGTCCTCAAACTTTTTAAACAGGGGGCCAGTTCACTATCCCTCAGACCGTTGGAGGGCCGGACTATATTTTAAAAAAAAACTATGAACAAATTCTTATGCACACAGTGGCGGCAAAAACACCCGGCGGGCCGGATAAATGTTTTCGGCGGGCCGCATGTGGCCTGCGGGCCGTAGTTTGAGGACCCCTGCTTTATATTATATACTAGAGGTCCAGTGCATGAAAATTCGTGCACTTGAGGGTGTCTCTCAGCCGGGCCTGCATCCTCTCGAAGTCTGGGACCCCTAGGCGGATGTCCAACTAATGGCTTAGGCCCACTCCCTGGGGGATCAGGCCTAAGCTGGCAGTCAAACATCCCTCTGGCAGCCATTAGTCGGACATCCCTAGTGCTGCCTTGGAGGTGGGAGAGGCTCTGCCCCTGGTGGTCAGTGTGTGTCATAGTGACTGGTCCTTCTCGGTTGTTCTGCCGTTAGGGTCCATTTGCATATTATCCTTTTATTATATAGGATAAGTATAATATATAAAACAATTAATTTTAAACCATATTTATTAAACTTCTTATTTTAAAATGTTACAATGATAGAATTTTACTTAAATAGGCAAGACTGGTATTTTTCACTTGGACTCTGAATTACACCTTGGCTAACAAATAAGAAAAGTGCTTAATCACATCTTTCATTTATATCTTTACAATGATTATCCTGAAGGAAAGAGAGCACAATTGACATATGCATTTAGAAATTTAAAGTAGTTCAAGATGCACCTCTAAGAAGCAATATTTATAGAACATAACCTAAGGGAAAAGAAGAAGTAAAATCTATAATCAGTGAAATAAAGTAGGCATTAACTTTGAATCAGGATTACAAATGAGCTCATGAAATTTCTACCTGGCATCCAAGCACATGATTTATCAAGAGATACATGGCACATTGATATTATCTCCATAGGACATAAGGTAAAACAAATAACACATTTTTTATTATGCTTTCAGAAACAGAAATGGCAAACAGCATGCTGGGAATCTTTTATTAGTTGATAATAAAACTATTTAATTAATCAGTCTCCAGAGACTAAATTATTCTCCAGATGACTTCAACTTACAAATAATTTTCCTGATTTAATATTTATAAATAGCAAATATACCTGTTGGGGAAAATATCTAATTTGCCATTTTCCTATTTCAGCTGTTCCCTTTTATTAAATGCACAATATTCAAAATCAATGAGAAATATCTTTGTAGTGAATTATTTCATATAATTGCTGGATTCAGCAAGGTGTGTTATCAATTATTAACAACACTTTGCACTTCTATAATATATACTTTAATAATCTTTTTCATATTATTTAACTTTATTTTCACAAAGGAATATATCATATAGGTAAAGGAAAATTTAATTTATTGAAGTTTATCCTGAGTTTTTGCTAGAGGTCAAAGAAAACTGTATTATAAGGTTCATTTTATTCAGATAAAACATGAATTTCAAAGAAATAAAAACTTTCAACAAATTTCCTCATATTTCTTGTGTAGACATACACATGCATATCATTTCCTATTCTGTATTCAGAAAAATACAGTCCTTCCAGCTCTCCTACATCACTGAACATTGGTAGGTTAACAAAAATAAGGACCCCACCCCAAACATACTGAATCAGAAAAGGGGAGAGGAAGGATGCTAGAAGCTGCATATCAATGGACTTACAATAACTTCTTACACACATCAAAATGTGAGAACTACTGCTTAGCTGGGAATTCTGCTAAGTCAGAAAAGCACTTACTCAGTGATTAACTTTGAAATGTCTTTCCTACCTGAGTTTTTTTTATTCTAAAAGATGAATCCATTCTAGTAAATCACAAAAAAATGACCGCATTCCTCCAATTGCTATATGTACACCCTTCAAAAATATGACATGTACAGGTGGAATGTATATTTCTACCTCTTGGTATCTGGTCTTGGTCCTGTGACAGACCAGCCAATAAGACATTAGCAAACATGACAGAAGCAGAGACTTGATGAGTGCTTAGGCAAGGGGGCTTTGCCTGTCTTGTGGTTACCATGTGAAGAAGCCTGGGCTAGTCTGATGGATGCTGGAGATACATGGCACAGTTGCCTCCATCCCTGCAATGATCAGCCAAACATGTGAAGGAGGCCATCCAGTACCAACCTTGCCCAACCAATCTGCCAGCTGACTGTAGCTATGGAAGTGAGTCCAGTATATACCTGGAGAAGAACAGCCCAACTGGGTCCAGCCATATGGTCAACACACAGTATTGCAAGCTAATAAATGATGGTGGATGGAAGCCACTAAGTGGGTGGCTTATTATATAGAAAAATCTAATTGATAAACCCCTTCTTATAAAAAGAAAAACTAATAGAAGAGGAAGTTTTTGAAGTCAATTTTGGTGATGCTCAAACTTGACCACACTTGGATTATTTTACATTTTTCATGTCAGGACATATGTGGTAAAGATATCCATAGAGGGCCAACTGGATTCCAGAAGTTTTGTCCCCATTAATCAAGTGCCACTGAAAGATGTAACATATTCAGGAAGAAAAAAATTAAAAATAATCAAAATATTTTATAGAAATAAACATAAAAAACAAAGAAGCAACTGGAAAAAAAAGCTATGACATTTAGTTTAGGGAATGGAGAGGGAGAAAGAGAGAAACATCAATGATGAGAGAGAATCACTGATAGGCTGCCTCCTGCATGCCCCCTACTGGGGATTGAGCCCACAACCCAGGCATGTGCCCTTGACCAGAATTGAACCCAGGACCCTTCAGTTTGCAGGCCGACACTCTATCCACTGAGCCAAACCAGCTAGGGCAGGAATTTCACTTGCATTATTGAAAAATCTAAATTTACCATGATAACTGCTTCTTCACACTTCACTTTTTTTTTGAATCCTCACCTGAGTATATATATTTTCCCATTTATTTTCGGGATAGTGGAAGGGAGGGCAGGGAGAGAGAGAGAGAGAGAGAGAGAGAGAGAGAGAGAGAGAGAGAGAGAGAGAAAGAGACACTAATGTGAGAGAGATACATTGGTTGCCTCCTGGGGTTGGGGGTCAAACCTCCAAACCAGGTATGTGCCCTTGAGAGAGAATTGAACCATGACCCTTTGGTCCAAGGGTTGGAGCAACACCAGCCAGGGACACACTTCACTTTTATTCCCAATGAAGGTATTTGTAGAGGATGAAGCAATCTATATTGAAAATGCAATTTCTCATCATAATGTTAGTGTATGATAAAGTTTTGTATCATCTGGCTGCTTTTATATAAACATTTCTTTAGTACACTTATTATAATTCAAATTATTCTCACATGACTAAAGATAATGACATAAAGTTTGTGAATATACTTTAAAAACTAAGACTATAAAACATTATACATCATTTTTTAAAAAACAATAACATTACATTGAGGAGAATTCCATTATCTAGACCAGTGATGGCGAACCTATGAGACGCGTGTCAGAGGTGACACGCAAACTCATTTTTTTGGTTGATTTTTCTTTGTTAAATGGCATTTAAATATATAAAATAAATATCAAAAATATAAATCTTTGTTTTACTATGGTTGCAAATATCAAAAAATTTCTATATGTGACACGGCACCAGAGTTAAGTTAGCGTTTTTCCAAATGCTGACACGCCGAGCTCAAAAGGTTCACCATCACTGATTTAGACTCATGTATTTAACATAAGTGTGCAGACTTTGTGCAGGCTTATAGTCAAGTACTAGGGATTCTAAAGTTGTTAAGACAGACAATGCTCTGCTCTTATGGAAACTACATTTTAGCAGGAAGAACAAGATCATTTCCGGTATTTACAGGTTCTGTGAATAAAACAAACAGGTAAAGTTAACCCTCATGGCAGATAAATGAGAACTGGGGAATATGGGATCTTTAAGTTGAGAGTTGATCAAAAAGGAAGAAGCCTGTCATGCAAATATTAAATTGGAAATAAAATTGGCGTTTTCAGATTAGAAAAGATGGCTAGCATAGCTATTACTTAGTGAGCCAAAAGATAAGATTAGAAAGGTGTAGAGTGGGCAGAATAGATAGAGTCTCATAAACCATTAGAATTTATTCAAATTTTACCCTGAATGTCTATATATAGCTGAAAACTACATAAGTCATTGTTGCCAATAGAACTATTTGACTTTGAAATCCCCCATAAGCATACAAGAAGTATGTATTGTTAACTAAAGCAACACAGTGATTCCATGATGACTAATAAATGAGTAAGACTATAGAAATGTTTAGAAAGGCAGAATATTTTCATAAATGGGTTACCATTCTATTTAAGATCTTTTAAATATTTCCTAGACTCTTCTCACCCAACAATCTTGGTTTAGCATATTCATGTACCAACAACAAAAAGCACAGAACTTATCAATGGAGAGTTCTTTCTAAAGAACTTACTCAGACCTATCTAGGTTAAAAGCTACAGTACTTATTGAAATGAACAGAATGGTCACTGAAAGAGGACTGTTTTAGCAATTGGTGTTCAGGCATAATAGAATGAATAAAAAGTTGTAAGTAATCTAAGGCCCAATGATTCTACTAAAAACCAAGTAATTATAAATCAGAGGAAACTCTTTGCTATAAATAATGAAATACTTTATTTCTTCTAAACTAGTTACATGTTATATCACTTCCATATGATGAAAACTGAGTAAAAAGAAGAAATTGTTGAAAAGAGTTAATTTGTTTGAGATTTAAATACTGAAAACTAAAAATGACAACAGAAGGCTTAAACGAATTTTTGAGTCTTTTTGCTCAATAGAAAAAAAAATGTTTCAAATATACAGAACTGAATAATCCTATATAATAAAAGGCTAATATGCAAATCAACCAAACTGGAGGACGACTGGTCGCTATGATGTGCACTGACCACCAGGGGGCAGATACTCAATGCAGGAGCTTCCCCCAGGTGGTCAGTGCGCTCTGAGTGCCATTCAGCCAGAAGCCAGGCTCACGGCTGACAAGCACAGCGGTGGTGGAAGGAGCCTTTCCTGCCTCCGCAGTGCTAAGGATGTCTGACTGACAGCTTAGGCCAGCTCAGTTGGACATCCCTGGAGGACTCCCAGACTGCGAGAGGGTGCAGGTCAAGCTGAGGGACCCTCTCCCACCCGAGTGCATGAATTTCATGCACTGGCCTCTAGTATAGAAAATAAATGTGAATAAACTAGTTTGTAGCATTATTGCTAGTTTACATAGAATATTTTGGTGATGTAATGGGTTCTCTCATAAAGCAAACTTAGGGCTATATTTCAAAATAATAACCAAATTGGTTGATAACATAAATGCATATAAGCAATACAATTTAAAAACACAAAATAAGTTCCACTTGTGTTTAAATATTTCACACTAAATAGGTGTTGAATAAAATCTTCAGTGTGCTATAAAAAAATAAAATGGTTACAATTTGTGCATCTGAAATTCCTTCCTAGAAAAAAATACATAAAACTACAGTTAACTAGCATGACCAACTAGTGAGAAAAACAAAAGAAGAAAGCAACATAGGAGGCAGGAAGGAAGCAAAGAAAATAGTTCTTGTGAGACCTTATGTCTAACAGTATAGAAAAAAGAATCATAATGCATAATAAAATATTGAAAAAATTATAATGCACTGATGAGTTGAAACAAAGAAATAATTTCAAAGAGGTCACAAAGTTAATGCAAACATCAGTATATAATCAAGCACCAAAGTTTTCTTTTCCACAGAAGATTCTGCTTTAAGGTTCTTCTTTGAGAGATGACCAGAGCACAGAGGACAAGAAAATCTCTGCATAAAAAAATCCAAAAAGTTGAAGAGAAATAATCGTGCCACACAAAAATAGATAATAAGGAAACTTGCCTGTTCTAAATTTGTCCCTAAGTTGCAGGAAAATAAATAAATAGGCTCTCCTGAGAATACATGGCCACAAGCTGGACCTCATGGGTTCACAGTCTAAATTTACACTGTTGTGTCATAAAGCACAGCCAGCCAGAGGTTTAATTTAAAGGGTTCCAAGTGCGGTGGTGCTCCCTGATGTCTGAAATAAATGAAAGCTCTCTGTAGAGGAAAACTCCTCCCACCCAGGCTAGAAATGATGCCCATGTATAGTTTTAAATAAAATGAGCCTCTCTAAGTTAAAAACAAAGAAAAAGCACCATTAATGAGAGTCAGGGAAAAGTAAAACAGTAGAATAAGGTCCCAAAAGATTTCACTTATTAGAACTACCCCCACAGCATGCTAAATGCATATATTAATACTGCCAAAAATGAAATATTTAAAATATGACTTAGGAGTGGATAGCTCTGGCCAGGTGGCTCCCTTGGTGGGAGTGTTGTCCAGGTTGGAGTGTCCTCCCATACACTGAAAGTTTGGGGGTTCGATTCCCAGTCAGGGCACATAGCTAGATTGTGGGTTTGACCCCCAATAGGGGCATTACAAAAGGCAATTAATCCATGTTTCTCTCTCACATAGATGTTTCTCTTTCTTTCTTCCTCTCTCTCAAAAAAAATTAATAAAAAACATATTCTCAGGTGAGGATTAAAAAATAATAACTAGGTATATTTTAAAATCTAATGGAACTTCTATATAAATATATATATAGTAGTTAAAATCAATGCTCAATGAAATGACTAAACAGATTAGACACAGAATATTAGAATTGGTAAACTGGGGACCAGTTTCAAAGAATTAATTCCAATTAAAACACAGAAAAATGCAATATAAGAAAAACAGTTAATATACAGCAAGGAAGCCTAACATCTAACACACATATAAATGCATTTCCAGAAGGTAATAGGGAGAATGGGAAACAGCAATATTCAAAGAGATAAAAGACATTTCCAAAAATGATGAAAGGCATGAATCCATAAAATATATAAATTAAGAACAATATACATTTTAAAAAATTCTTTCCCAGATACATATAATAAGCCTATGGAATACTGAAAGCAATGACAAAATCTTAAAGCAGAACATAAAAGATAAAACAAAAAGATGACTTAGGGTTGTATAGAATTAGAATGATGACTGCCTTCTAAATAATAATGAAGGCAGAGAAAAAAATAAATAAAAATATAACTATATACTCAACTCTATTGTCCAAAACCAACAGTGAATCAATGGAATTTCAGACAAAAGCCAAAATAGTGTTTACCACAAATATATACTGACTAAAATAATCATAGATATAGTTAAGACTGAAGGAAACTGATACTAGATGGGGTCATAAGAAATGATGAGAAATATGTTGGTTAATACTTTGTTAGCTCTGCAAGATGGAATGAAAATAGAAGAAAACATAGCTCTGCCATTGCAAAGGGGTGATGGCCTTTAAAGTATCCTTTTACCCTTCTACCCTTATGTAGGTTAATAAGATGGGTACATATATTGATTAATATTAGATTTTATTAATTAGGAATGGTAAAGTGTAAAACTAACTAATAGAAGAATGGAAATTGAGTGTAAAACTTCCATGTAGCCTGAAGGAAAAGTTATATATATATATATATATATATATATATATATATATATATATATATATATATATAAATTCTTAAAGAAAGCAATAAAGAAAAGAAATAGGAATAAAGACTAAGAAAGAAACAAATCCAAATATTTCAGCAAAATAAATGAAAATGGATTTTAAAAAAGCCCAGCTATATGCTGCTTATACCAGGTACACCTAAACCATAACACCAAATGGTTGAAAGTAAAGACTTTGGGGAAAATATATCAAGCAAAACACAACCCATAAGAATAAACAAAATAGACTTTAAGGGGTAGAAATCACTAAATCACTGTTAGAGTTAAAGAGGACAGTGTAATAATGAAATTTTCCATTAACCTGGAAAATAGAACAATTCTGAACATGCATATATACCCATAAAGTTAATGGAATTACATGGCAACACTGATAACACTGAAAAAAATCCATGGTGCCCTAGAGATATCAAGCACACAAGCTTTGCTAAATTTAAACAATACAATAAAAATATTGCAGAAATATATATATATATATATATATATATATATATAT
>NW_005871195.1:2992148-3049432 GCF_000147115.1 Myotis lucifugus
TCTTGATATCCCCCCCCAGAAAACCTCAAACACACATAAGGGTGGTGGGGCCCTTTGGGGGGTATCTGAGTAACAGGGCCCCCCTCGTTTGGGGTGTTTTGTGTTTATTCTATCAAGGCCCCCCAGAAGCCCCCCAGGCAGGCCCCCAGGCCCCCAGCTAGAATTTACTTAAAGGGAACCTTTATTTTAGTCTTCTTTTTAAAAAGCCAAACCTAGTTTTAAAAAATGAAGTTGCAGTTAAGGACAGAACCAAAGAACCATGGTACCTAAGAGTGAGAAAAGACTTGCAGGAGGAGAGGCTGGGCACTGGTCAGGGGCTTTCAATCCAACTGTTCTACCCCCGGGGAAATGATGTAAAATCGGTTTCTTTAGTTTTCTGCTTAAATGGTCTTCTCCCAGCACTGGAGGTCAGAGGAAGCCGCCTTCCAGCCGGGTAGGCTGCTTCTCAGAGTCGAAAAATTTTCCCATAGGCCCTCTGCCTAGGGACCAGGACCTCTGCCCCCCCAGGGTGCATAAAACACACAGGGGCTTCCCATCAAGCTCTGCTGATCCAGGGCGGCCGGGAGGCCTCTCGGCTCCACTGATCCAGGGTGGCTGGGAGGGCCTGGCGGCTCCACTGATCCCAGGGGCCCGGAGGCCTCTTGGCTCCATTGATCCTGGGCCGGGAGCCTCTCGGCTCCGCTGATCCTGGGCGAGAGGCCTCCCGGCTCTGCTGATCCCAGGCCAGTGAGGCCTCTCTGCTCTGTGGCTTCAGGACTGTTTGGCTTCGCTCTACCGCTTGGAGCCTGAGTATGCAGATTAACCGCCATCTTTTAGCTTCTATTATTGAAACGTTGTATCTTTTGGAGCTGTCACTTCAGGAGCTCAGAGCCCAGCAGCTGCAGGCGGGAACCTTGGTTTCCTCTATTGCTGGGGCAACCAAGCATCCTGTTCTCAGCTGCCTGGCTGCCGGCTGCCGCCATCTTGGCTGACAGTTAATTTGCATATACTCACTGATTAGCCAATGAAAAGGGTAGCGGTCGTACGCCAATTACCATGTTTCTCTTTTATTAGTGTAGATAGGACAAGAACAACAGACTATATGTAAAGAAAGCAGAAGGTAGGAAAGAGAAGGAAAGAATGAAGAGGAGAAATAAAAAAAATTGGAAACATACATCACTGAGAAGATTAAAGAAGCAACAAAAAGTCTTAGCAAACTAAAAATAGAAGGGACTTTTTTTCTACATGTCTTTCCCCCCCCCCCAGAGTTTTTGAGAAATAACTGACAAATAAACTTGTATGTATGTAAAGCATATAACATGATAAGTTGATATACATAGTATTACAGATGAATTTTAACGTTCTCTAAAGAAACCAGGAACTCTTCTCTAAAGAAATGTTTACACATGTGCATCAGAGAACATGCATGATAATGATCTTTACTATTTATTTAAAAAAAGGCCTGAGGCAAATCAAGTTTTAACCAAAAATTGAATAGATAAAAGCATAAAGGAAAGGAATATGCTAAATAAGAAGGAAAAACGGGAGGTTCCTTGACACTTTCTCAGAAAAGCACCAAGCTTCTTCCAAGAAAAGCTAAAACATGTTATCTGGGTTGACGAGTTCCAAGGCCCGGAAAACAACCCTGGGTCAGAGCCTGGGGTGTGCTGGTGACTCGAATCCAGAGCTGAGTGGATTCACCTTTGCCCAAAATGCAGAGGTTTTGTGGGGAAAATTTGGAAGGTCAAACACAAGCTGAGTTACACACCCAGAGGAAGAGGCAAAGATACCAAATAGATTTTTAAAAGTAACAATCATCCACTTTGATGGTTTTCATTGTTTTTCCCTTTCTCCCCCATAGTTCACAGGCATAATTAAGTAATTAAATTGTGATGTGTCCGTAGAAGTTGTTCAAAATTAGTTTGCTCCCAAAACTTACATTCTTTTTATTGAGATGGCACTGAAACAAGAAGAAATTTTTATAAATTGGATTTCTGGACCCTGAATAACCCTAAGTTGATTATCTGCCATTGCTAGTGAATAAGCTTTTCTTAGAAATCCCATCATTATTTCTACCAAAAGAATGTCTCAAATTCTTTGGGGCAGCACTGGGCCAATTATCTCCAAGCACATTTTTCTCCCTATGCCTGTCATTTTGTGGAATTGCATTAAATTTTGTTAAAAGCACTCTGTTAATAATGAATTAGGACAAAAACAATTCATTAATCACTTACGTATCATAAATGTTATATACAAACTTTAAGGATGAAAAAGCAATTTCTAATTCACATACTTTTCACCAAATAAGGCCTGCATCTTCTGCTGGACTGTGGGAAAGGAAATATTCCACCTGATTATCGCCTTTGGGTTCCAAAAGGCAGAAAGAGGAGGGTAAATTCTTTTTATTCCCAACTCCACTGGACCAGCAGTAACTAACAGGAACCCATGAAAGGGGCATGAAGAAGTGAGGAGACCAAGGTGCCATTCCCCCACCCCCACCCCATAGAGAAGTTCATGTTAGCCATAGCCCCCTGCAGCATCCTACATTCTACATCAGTGGGGCTCCTCTGTTCTTTTCACTGCCATTTCTAGTCCTCTCTGTACCTCAGTTTTCTCATCTGTAAGTGAAGACAGTCATGGTACCAACTTGGTTGGGTTGTTGTGAAGATTTAATTCACTGTGATCAGGCCCTGGCGCGGAATTAGTGCTCAATAAAAATTAGTGTTTCATATCCATCTCTGAAGAGTAAGCAAAAAAATATTTTACCCCCAAATATAATTTTTTTTTATATTATTCCTAAGTGGATATTAGTAGAATCTTCATAAAAGGAAGCTAAATGCCCCAAATTTCTACAAAATAAGTTACTATATTTTGCACAAGTGACTCTGAATTTCCAAATGCCTTTCATCTTCTACACAGAACAATGTGTCACCTCCATGTTGTGCCTTGTTCTTCCAGAGCATGCATGTTAAAGAGGGAGGGGGCTGATGAAGGAGGCTGAAAGGGGTTAAAAATTCATGTCTGAAACCAAAGTGGCTCATTATGGTGCACAGCCATGTTTTCTCCTGTCCAGGTTATTTTTCTCATAACGGCACCTCAATTTTGCTTTGAGAAGCTATCCCCCATATCCCTGTTACTGAACATTATGTTTGTAGGATTACTAATCAAGTTTTTCTTTTCCAGGCCAAGGAGTGAGCATACAACCCAACCTAGGCTTTGAAATTATATTATTTTAACACCTTTTCACCAGAAATTGAATACTGACCAGTGACACAGAGTATTAGTTCATATATATATATATATATATATATATATATATATATATATATAATCAGAGAGGAAGAGAGAGAAATAAAAACATCAATGATGAGAGAGAATTACTGATAGGTTGTCTTCTGCATGCTCCCTATTGGGGATCAAGCCCGCAACCCCAGCATGTGCCCTGAGCTGACTGGGAATCTAACCGTGAACTCCTGGTTCATAGGTGGAAGCTCAACCACTGCACCACACCTACCAGATAGTTCCTGATGCTCTGATCTTCACAGAAGCTCTGGTTCATTCCTTTCCAGAGCCAGTGTCTCAGAATTTTCTTCAATTCTGTGAACTGCCCCGTCTCATCAATAAATTCCTCTATTGTTGTGGCATACACCACCAGTTTCTATCCCAAATCACACTAATATCATTGAGATATTTGCCTGATAGAGATCCATTTGCTCTTAAATTGTTACTCCATGATATGTAAAAGAAATCATTATAAATGATCTTTTCCTCACCCTCCAAATACTTGTTTTGTAAAATTTTCTTTTAAAATAATGACAAGTATTTTTTCTGCTTAAGCTGCCCTCAAAAACTTTTATAGAGAACTCTGAGTTATGTTCTTTCTTTACTTCTTATAATGTACATGAACTAAGGCAGCTATCCTCAATATTTTTAAAGTTGGAATAATCCATCACTCTACTTTCTTAGATCATTGAATTTAAAGGGTTCATACAGATCATTTAACCCAAAGTCGGCAAACCAAAAGAAATTACTTCCATGCCATTTTTAACAGATGGTCAATTGGTCTCTTTTAATGCACTCATTAATTTCTTTAATCAGCCTATTCCAATTTTATGGGACCTTATCATGAGAACATTCTTCCTTATATTGAGGCAGAATTTGATTTGTCCCCTTATTCCTCCTCCCATATCTTTCTCCCTTCACACACATATCGAGAAATTTCTGCCTATAGATTCTATTTCTGCCTGAGCTGTAACTTCCATCTGGTCATTCTTCAATGATTTCAAGATGGCTATCCAATTTTATGGAACATATCCCTGGGCTTCTAAAAGCATTCTGTGCATACGATTGAAGCATCTGAAATCTACAGGTCAAACTGTTGTTTTTAAATATTCTGAAAAGTCCTTAAATAAATGGATATCCTCATTGCCAAAAGTACAGGACTGAGATTTTTAAAACTAAGTACTAAGGTAAATAAGATTGTATATAAAATTACGGTGGTTTCCATTTAAAAGGAGTCCATTTCTATTGTGCTTAAGATAATCTGTAAACAGTATTGTTATAACTTCTGGCTGCTAAAAAAGTTATTTATTTTACCCAGCAGTAGGTTAAAGATGGCTCCTTTCAACAGCAAAATGTGTGTGGTTGGAGAGTTATTGGCACATTCCTCCTTTTTAGGACTTTCTCTCTTGGGAGTTGACATTCATCACAATAAACCACATACATTGGCAGAATCAGTGTTTACTGAAAAAGTTAAAAGCTTTGAAAACTTACTGGGATAAATTATTCATCAAAAAGATCACTTACCCAATCATTCAGACCCCAAATAATTCTTCATGCCTTGAAAGCTTTTAAAAAATAACAATAGTGTGTAGTATTCTAATTCAGAGTTAACTAAGAATTTCTAAAATGCCTACCAGTATGTGTGCTGCCAAAATTTTTCTCATACATTATCTCAATACAAATTTGAACTGTATTTTAAAAGTACACATACATTTATATTAGATTTTTGGAGTCCCAGAGAAATGCTTTTGCTTTTTCTAAACACTTTATGTTGTAATTTCCACCTGCATATATTTTCACCTAATACAGATTTCTTACAAGTAATATTTGCCTCTAAATAGGACTTGTTCTCCAAATATAACTCTCCCTAATATCAAAGTGGCATTAGATGGTAATAAGTGCAGGGTTAAGAGTAAAAAGGCATGGGCTTCTACCCAGGCTCTGCCATTTCTAGTCCTCTCTGTACCTCAATTTTCTCATTTGTGAGTAAAGACAGTCAGGGTACCAACTTTGCTGTTTTTTTTTGTGTGTGGAGATTTAGAGTTAATTGACTATAAAGTACTTAAAACAACCCTAGCATATAAGTAGTGCTCAATAAAAAGTAGTGTTTCAGCCCAGCCAGCATGGCTCAGTGGTTAAGCATAGACTTATGAATCAGAAGGTCACGGTTCGATTCCCAGTCAGGTCAGCACATATGCCTGGGTGGTGAGCTCGATCCCCAGTGTGGGGCGTGCAGGAGGCAGGTGATCAATGATTCTCTCTCATCACTGATGTTTCTAGCTCTCTCTCCCTCTCGCTTCTTCTCTGAAGTCAATAAAAATATATTTTAAAAAATTAGTGTTTAATATTCATATCTCAATAGTAAGAAACACTTTGTATCTAAAAATAATGAATTTTTGTTTTTATATTATTTCAAAGTGGATGTAAATTCAAATACTCATAAAAGGAAGCTAAACGCCCCCAAATAATACAAAACATGGTCTTTCTTATATATTATCTCATAATTCATACAATCAGGCCAATTAATTTTATAAAATACTAGAAGCCTGATACATGAAATTTGTACAAGAGTAGGCCTTCCTTTCCCCGGCTGCCGGCACCAGCTTTCCTCTGGCACCAGGGACCTGGGCTGGCTTCCCTCGCAGCCCCAGCTTCATCTGGAAGGACATCAGTTCTAACTAGCATATTATGCTTTTATTATTATAGATTATTCACCTTGTCAATTAGCATCTTTTAAAAATTAAGTCACCACTTTATATTTATTATGCGAATGGGAAAAATAACCTACTGCTAATATTAACAACTATTTCTTAAACATCATCTATATGGGCTTACTAGTTTAGTTCTTTTAATATTTCTACACATTATGAGACTGATATTTCTATTTTACAGATGAGGAAGCCAAGGGTTAGAAAACACACTAAGAAGCAACACAGCTAGGACTTGAACCTGATCTATGTAATGTCACAATTCATGTTCTATAGCTAAAAGGTATATATCCAAACTATATAATAATCTGAACTTCGTCAAATATTAATTGAGCATAGTGGTTTGGTTCAATATTTGACAAAGGAGGCATGAACATACAATGGAGTCAAGACAGTCTCTTCAGTAAATGGTTTTGGGAAAATTGGACAGATACATGCAAAAATATGAAAATAGACTACCAACTTACACTATACACAAAAATAAACTTAAAATGGATAAAGGACTTAAACATAAGACGGGAAACCATAAAAATACTAGAGGAATCCACAGGTAGCAAAATCTCAGACATATGCCGAAGCAATTTCTTCACCGATACTGCTCTTAGGGCAATGGAAACTAAAGAGAAAATAAACAAATGGGACTACATCAAAATAAAAAGCTTTTGCACAGTAAAGGAAACCATCAACAAAACAACAAGAAAGCCCACTGCATGGGAGAACATATTTGCCAATTTTATCACTGATAAGGGTTTAATCTCAAACATTTACAGGGAACTCATACAACTTAACAAAAGGAAGATAAACAACCCAATCAAAAAATGGGCAACGGACATAAATAGATACTTTTCAAAAGAAGTCAGAAGGGAGGCCAAGAGACATATGAAAACATGCTCAAAGTCACTAATCATCCGAGAGATACAAATCAAAATGACAATGCGGTACTATCTCACACCTGTCAGAATGGCTATCATCAACAAATCAAGAAACAACAAGTGATGGCGAAGATGCGGAGAAAAGGGAACCCTTGTGCACTACTGGTGGGAATGCAGATTGGTGCAGCCACTGTGGAGAAAAGTATAGAGTTTCCTCAAAAAACTAAAAATGGAACTCCCATTTGACCCAGTGATCCCACTTCTAGGAATATATCCCAAGAAATTAGAAACACAAATCAGAAAGGATATATGCACCCCTATGTTCATAGAGGCACAATTCACCATAGCTAAGATTTGGAAACCTAAGTGCCCATCGGCAGATTAATGGATTAAAAAACTGTGGTACATCTACACAATGGAATACTACACTGCAGTAAAAAAGAAGGAATTCTTACCATTTGCAACAGCCTTGATGGAACTGGAGACCATTATACTAAGTGAAATAAACCAGTCAGAGAAAGATAAATATCACATGATCTCACTCATTTATGGAATATAATGAACAACATAAACTGATGAACAAAAACAGATCCAGAGACAGAGAAGCATCAATAAGACTGTCAAACTTCAGAGGGAAGATAGGGGAGGGCAGGGGTAAGGGGGAGAGATCAACCAAAGGACTTGTATACATGCATATAAGCCTAACCAATGAACACAGACAACAGTGGGGTGAGGGCATGAGTGGGCGGTGTGGGGAGGGGCAATGTGGGGAATAAGGACACATATGTAATACCTTAATCAATAATGAAATTTAAAAAAATCTTAACTTCATTATAGAGGCACCAATGTGTTTTGATAAAATTAATCTACCAATAAACTATCTACAAAATTATCTTCCAAATAATACACTCTCCATATCAAATACTTAATTATGCACATTACTTGTTTAAATGAACTATTTACATACTACCTTCAGTTTAAGTTGACTGGCTTCCCATTGAATTTTGTGTACAGATTATGTCTGGTAATACCTAATATCCTAACACCTAGATCCTTGAGAATCACTTTCTCTTTCTTTTTATAAAAACCTAATTTCTACTTAGTTCTGAATTCAAAACTATTTAGGTTAACTGAGAATTTCAAGAAGCTGCTTCACATAGTAAGTAACGTGGATTATAATGAAACATTTGATGAAAATGTTATTTTCATCAGGACAAGGTCATTTATAACTGAATCAATCCTCATGTTTTCTGTACTCAGTCATTTATTTGGTCTTAAAAATAATATGTTCTTGAGTAACAATCTAACGGTAAAGATGCATAACACAGTAATATTTATATTCTAGCCCCATTTCCTGTTTGAACAAATAGAAACTAGAACTTAAAGCAATAGCCTCTTAAACGAGCACTGCAAAAGTAGCCAAGATCAGTAGAGATGAGCAGGTCAAATATTCATGGTTTGAAGTGAACTGCCACTTTGAGAGGAAACATATTATCACCGGCTGGTAAAGCCAAAGCAATAAGTGTAGAAGTGTCATCAGAAGGACAGGGGAAAGATATTTTTAAAGTTGGAGAGAATAGAGTATAAAAAAAGACAAGACCAGCCTACAGCTAAGGCACCTACAGACATGAGCTGTAGGGATACTTTCAAACATGTACTGAGAACAGCAAAATACAGACCAACTTGACATGACTAACAGAAAGAGCTCAAAGGAGAAAGAACATGACAATTCTCAATAAATGGAGAAGGAAGCCATGAACATCTTCATAAGCTCACAGGTTCCTATTATATTATATCTTTGGCCAAATGTACGAACAACTTCTAACACAGCACAGCACCTGTGCACGGACATTCAGAAGTGCACCTGAATGGAATAGCAAGACTTTTCACTCAATCCAATCCATCATTTGTTAATTGCATAATCTAGGCTCTTAAGTTTAGTAACTGTAAGAAACAGAAATAAAACATTTATTTCCCCAGAGTGCTTGCAGTACATTCATTTCTCCTTTCTACATGCCTTTTTAAAATACATACTTTGTTGAAGATAATGTCCTTTATCTTATGGGGCAGCAAAGAAGGATGCTGCCTGGAAGAAACTCAGTATTTCAGAGGCATATAGGACACATAAACACCAGCTGTTATAACAGAAGAGAGAAAAAGTATTTCCTAAGAACAGAGGAAAAGTTACTGAGGTAGTAGGTGGGTCCACAGAGAAATTTATTATCATTCGTCAATCTGCACAGCTAGATATACATTTTATTTATATTATATGCTTCAAATATTTTAAAGAAATAAAATGTTTTAAAGAAATAAAGTACATGGGTAGAAATTACAAATGCAGGGATAAGAAAAACGAGCTGGTTAGTAATTATGGACAAAAAGCAGAAGCATAATAATTTCTGGCAACAAACTCCAAGTGTGGACTTACTGAGGCTTTTTGCGTGTTCTTTTCCTTGCTTATCATGGGTCTACACCATCCTAACTGTGATTTCTATATTTCAATATCACAAACTCAGGAATCATAACCTTTCTGCTGGCTGACATGCCTTATTTATCCTACTTTCCTTACCAAAGCCATGGATAAGGTGAAAGAAACCCAAGACTTACTCATTTCACGAATTAACTTAGGCATTTTAAGAAAACCTCAATTCCAGACTCAAATGTGTTCTTTCTTTATATTTAAGAGACTACATATTGCAACAGGACAGTTTCCTAAAGCCTTTCTATCTATATAATAAAAGCCCAAGCGACCTTTACAGCGGAAAGACCAGAATGACCAGTCACTATGATGCGCACTGACCACCAGAGGGCAGACACTCAATGCAGGAGCTGCCCCCTGGTGGTCAGTGTGCTCCCACAGGGGGAGGGCTGCTCAGCCAGAAGCTGGGCTCATGGTTGGCGAGTGCAGTGGTGGTGGTGGGAGCCTCTCCCACCTCTGTGGCAGGGCTAAGGAGCAGCAAGCTGAGCAGTAAGGAGCGAGGGGTCTGGTACTGCAAGAGGGCACAGGCCAGGCTGAGGGAAACCCCACCCCCTCCCCCATGCACGAATTTCATGCACTGGGCCTCTAGTTTTAAATAAAATATGAGTGTTTATGTTATAATGAAACTGATAGCCACTGCATTGCTTATCAGAGGATTGTATAAAATTGTCACACCAAAAAAAATTCTGAAAAGACATTGCATATTTTGATTCCACCATGATTTACGATTTTAATCCAAGAAGTAATAAAATGACAGGCAGGATGGTTAAATCACACACATAGATACACATACACACACACACATTTATTTTTTTATTTATTGGTTTGTTTGTTTATTTGTAGGCCCTAACTCTGCTTTCTTAAGCATTTCAGTGCTTCCCAGTATCATTGCTTTATTATCCTAAGACAGGGTGGACAAACTGGGTAAAGGGCAGATAGTAAGCATTTTAGGCTTTGCAGGCCCTCCAATTTCCATCACAATTACTCCACTCTGCTGACATACACAAAAAGTGGAGATAATATGTAACATAATGACTGCAGCTATATTCCAATACACTGTATTTATGGACCAAAACTGGAAGCTTTATGAGTCCCTGAATATTTTTCTTTTGATTTTTGCAACCATTTAAAATTATAAAAAAAAAAGATTCTCAATATACCAGCTATATAAGAACAGGTGGGGGCAGGATTTGTCCCATTGCTAGCCCCTGTCCTAACATACAATTATGATTCAAAGACAATTCTTTTCTAAAAGCAGAACAAATTTAAAAAAAACTGTATTTGTATTTGTTTGCATGATACAATAGGAAAGTTGTAGGACCTCAAAGTGTTTTAAAATAACAAAATTATTTTTTGTGGTAGCCTGTAACAGTGGCACATGGTGACAGAGTTAACCCTTTCAATTTTGCATACATCTCGGCACAGGATTCATTGACTATAACTTAGACTTGGTAATCCCTACAACATACACTCAGGTTTATCTACTTGTAGAAGCCCTGGGACTTGATGATGTTTTGATATTTTTTAAAAATATCTGGATAAACTATTCTATAGCTTCCCTAAATCAGTAGTCCCCCCCTACCTTTAAGATTCCATCGCTAATTTTTCAATGTTCTGGTACTTGGCTTGGTTAATATTCCAGCTCACAAATATTTTAATTTTCAGTAAGTATCTCTTCAAAGAGTCCTCCCCACTGTGATTGGTCATTCAATTATCTATGTATATAAAGAGCCAGGGGCCATCACATCCGAAACAAAGGAACGGATGACCAAACAGGCTGAATGGGGCGACAAGGTCGGCAGGAGGGTTAGTGAGGGACAACCAAACAACTGAGCAGCAGGCTGCATGGGATGACCAGGCCGGCAGGGGGGTTAGTGAGGGATGACCAAACAACTGAGCACCAGGCTGTGTGGGGCGACCAGGCCGGCAGGGGGGTTAGTGAGGGGCGACCAGGCCAGCAGGCGGGGCAGTTGGGGGCAATCAGGCCTGCGGAGGGGGGCCATGAGGGGCAACCAAGCTGGTGAGGGGGCAGTTAGGGGTGACCAGGCCAGCAGCGGGGGGCAGATGGGGGCAATCAGGCCGGCAAGGGGGGCAGTGAGGGGCGACCAGGCCGGTAGAGGGGGGCTGTTGGGAGTGACCAGGCTGGCAGGGGGGGCAGTAAGGGGCAACCATGCTGGTGGGGGTAGCATTTGGCGGTGACCGGTTGGCGGGCAGGCGGGGGCAGTTGGGGGTGATCAGGCCGTCAGGCAGAGGCGGTTAGGGGTGATCAGGCAGGCAGGTGAGCAGTTAGGAGCCAGCGGTCCCAGATTGTGAGAGGGATGTCCGAGGGGTCCCAGATTGGAGAGGGTGCAGGCTGGGCTGAGAGGACCCCGCCCCCCGCTCTGCCACCCCTGCTCCCCGTCCCCATGCACAAATTTCATGCACCGGGCCTCTAGTAATCATATAAGATGTGCTCCAGGGCCTACACCTGAAAAACATTTGACAGGTAGCTAGCTGCTCTTTCAGAGCCTTGATGTCATATAATGAGGATGCTTCAGTATTACACTCATTCATTTTAATGTTCCTATTTAGACCCATTAAAACACTCATAGACCTATAGTTTCTTTTTCAGTTCTAGTAGTCATTTCTATTCTTATCCATGACACTTGGATAAAATTTAAGATACTAATTTCCATGCATAATAACCAACATTAATCTCTTAGCTTGTAACATTAATCCCTTTCTTACTGAGAATTTTCACATTACAGAGAGGTAAAGTGTATACATAAAGTACGATGTGTATATGTGTATGTAAACATACACACACATACACACATACAAACACACACTCATACAGACAAAAACAGAGCCTGAGACCCAGAGAATGAATAGAGTTCAGGGGATACAGCTAGAATGTCTGGGTTCAAATCCTGCCTCTGCCTCTTCCTGTTCCTGTGATCTAAGGGCAAGACGTGTAACCTCTCTTGGCCTTAGTTTCTTCATCTGTAGCATGGAAATAACAAAGATATATACTTCATAGGGTGTTGGGAGGATTAAATGATTAATGCATGAAAGTTCTTAGAAGAATGCCTCACAATATAATATGCCTCAGTAAGTACTGGCTACTATCATTATGCACCATCCACCTGTATTTGCATGTATCTCTGATTTGCAAAGCGGCCACATCTCAGCTCACGTATTTTTTACCTCAAGTGGGAAGGTCAAGGATGCAGCCGATTTGATCTTCTGGAGGCTCAGAGAGTGGGGTTGGGAGCTCTGACTGCTCTAAGTTTTCTGTCAGCCCCTTCTATGGGGTGGATAACACAGCAGCCACCCCAAACCCACACCCGCCTGATCAATGCCTGCAAAGCGAGTCTTTTACACCTCCTCTGGCATAAAGTATCTAAGTCAGGCAACTGGACCAGGGAGAGACCTATACCAATGGCTGTTATTTGAGGATGGAGAAGGGGTGATAGGTCTGTTCTACCTCATGTTCTCAGAACCAGGAAGATGGAGAGCTAAGGAGATCCTGGCTTAATAGGAAGGACAGATGACCACTGCATTCACACTCCTTTTATAAATGCTGCAGGCGGGGTTAGTTTGGCCACCTGCTTCTATTGCAAAGGCCACTGGCCCAGAGCTTTTGGCTCATCACCCTCCATGGCCATCCAAGTTGTATGAACAAGAGCATTACCTGTGACACATCTGACCTCTATTCTATAATAAAACACCCTGACTAGCTCTGGTTAGGTGAAATATACTCGGTGCTCTAATATTTGCATACCGTTGTTCCTATGGCTATTTTAAATTAAGACCAGACTAGCCTAGTAACTAAATGTCCCAACCATATCTGGCAAATCCATCCTATGATTCATGTACTTTCAACATTACACAATGATGCCCAGCAGCCCACCATGAACGTGAACTCGACGGGGCCAGAACACACATTGTCTTGTTTCAGCTCCAGCACTTATTCAAGAAGGCAGACAGGTCCCATAGCCTCTTAGACCCCAGGTTTCCACATTTCTAAAGCAGAAATGGAAGCATCCACTAAACCTACTGCACAAAACTGTTGTGAGGATTAAAAGAAGTACCATATGTGAAAGTGATTAGTAAATATAATAAAAGGAGTGCGAATGTTATCTCTAAAAATTAAATTGTTCTTTGCACCTTAATCCTTCTCTTAAACACAGAAATGACTTTTCCCCCTGAGTTTTAGATTTCTTTTCTGCTCTCAGAATAGCTGATACTTGACATCCAGTTGTCACTCCTTACACAGAGTACTTGACCTTCTCTTACGTTTTCTGACCCAGCCACCCACTTACCTTCTCTGCTATTCGTCATGTCCCTCTCCATCTTTTTTCTCCCTGAAGTTTTTGCTTTCCTTTGTCTTTCTCTGTTCATTTTTTTTAACTTGGTCATTATCCCTTCACTGGAGATAAAAGCCTGCCTTTCCCTTTTACCTGCTGTAGAACCATGGCAGCCTGCTGGGTGGAATGCTCAGAGCCTGACTTCGTCTTCGTTATTTTACTTGATTCTGTGTAATCACAACCACCACACAGAAGCTTCCTTTTTGTGTCCTGCTTCTGAGGCTGGCACAGCCCAAAGGTTTAACATTGTGGGAAGTCTCACTCCAGATAATTAAAAAAAAATCTTGAACTGTCCCAGTAGCCAGGTATTTGAGCAGGCTCTAAAATTCCACTTATTGGCTTAATTCTCTATGATTCTTGAAACATAAGGCAAACCCTGCATAAAAGCCCATGGCGCCACCTGCCTCCAGTGCAAGGATTCACAAGGGTGGGTGTTTGGCAAACTTGAGGGATTGACATTGGAACCAGAAATAACTGGGAGCAACACGAAGCCAGGAAAACACAGGTAATCGGATAGTGCCCAGTTCTCTTTGTGGCTCCCCCACTTACCAGCCATGTGACCTCCAGCAAGTTATTCCTTGTTCTTTGGTCAGATTACTCTTCCATAAAACGAGCATATTAACTCATTTTTCACTGCAATTTGTGAGCACAGTGAGTACTCCATAAGCAGAGTAAATCATAGTCCTCGTTGTCATTTATTAGTAGTAAAAAAAAAAAAAACTCTTAAAATTGCTCTAAAGTACCCAATAGGACTTGAGTCCTCCAACTGAGGTTCCTGAAAATTGGTGAAGGTAAATGCCATGTGTTGGATCTCAGAAGGTACCCATCACAGGAGCGTCTCACAGGACTCAGCTGGACCAGGGCTTAAACCTGCAACCAAGGTACTTGCCCTTGATTGGGAATCTAACCTTCAACCCTGCAGTGCATGGGCTAACTCTCTAACCACTGAGCAACATCAGACAGGGACCTTTGTTGAGTTTTTACCATCTGTTGGAATCATCCCTCCTGGGAGAAACAAAGAACCAGTTCAGCCTGATAGGGGGGGACCTATAACCTGATAGATAGAGCACCTGAATTAATCTGAAAAATAATCATATGATTGTAAATCTTAGAACACATATACTTATGTGAATAGGGGGTTAAGTTTTGCTCAAATTTTCTTTTCAAGGCCTGTGTGAAGCAATTGAGGAGGTGACTCAGCTGTGAATCCAGCAGGCAGAACTGATAAGCATGGTCAGGCCAACCCACCAGGAGTCAAAACATCATCTCATCAACATCATCTCATTGCCTGATGACTAAAGACAATAGCTGATAGCTGTGGACCCCTGGGGCTGCACCTAGCACCCTAGCCCCTTCCCCTATATCAGCGGTTCTCAACCTGTGGGTAGTGACCCCTTTGGGGGTCGAACGACCCTTTCACAGGGGTCGCCTAAGACCATCGGAAAACACATATATAATTACATATTGTTTTTGTGATTAATCACTATGCTTTAATTATGTTCAATTTGTAACAATGAAAATACATCCTGCATATCAGATATTTACATTACGATTCATAACAGTAGCAAAATTACAGTTATGAAGTAGCAATGAAAATAATTTTATGGTTGGGGGTCACCACAACATGAGGAACTGTATTAAAGGGTCGCGGAATTAGGAAGGTTGAGAACCACTGCCCTATATAATCCTGTTCCCTGCACCTTGCTGGAAGGTAGAATTTGATGCTTGTAAGCACCCTGTCTTCTTGGTTGGCTGGCCTTTTCAATAAATACCTAATATGATTCAACCCTGCTTTGTTATTGGGCACATGGACAGGCATCCTGAGCCCAACTGGGGTTTTCCTGGTAAGAAATCTATCTATCTATCTATCTCAATGAATGGAATATTTTATGAAATTGAACAGGATTAATTCTGTTGTACAATTGTAGGTCTATATTCTGCATTCTAATCTGCCCCTCTGTCTTAGCTGTGCAAAAAAAAAAAGAAAAGAAAAGAAAGAAAAAAAGAATGCTTACAGAATATCAATTACTCACATCTTAAAAAGGGTGCATTGTTAAGAGAGAACATTAAGGTGGACCACATTGTTAGCACATACATCCTGCTCTAAATTTTTTCCCCTAATCTAACTATGTTTCTTTCTTTTATTTTGAAGAGTGTACATATCTTTAAATTCTATCTGCAAATCAATTTGGATGCACATCAAAACATAACAATTATTGAAATTGTGCTTCATGGAGTCTGATCAGCAATAAACATCAGCATCATCCCAGCAGGAAAAATCAATCAGAGACATTGATCACCATGTTTTATTTTGCTGTCAGAGACAAATTAATCAGCATCACACATAACAGTACTTATCTAAAGTGAAAGCAATGCTTACTAGCTAAATTTATATGCATTTAGATCATTAATAAATTATTTTAACAGTATAGTAAAAGGATATTAGATGTGAAAAGTAGATTGTACTCTTCAATAATCTTAATGAACAATAAACAAATTCAATATTCCCAAAGTACCGAATCAATCATATATTTTCACATTTATGATAAGTGTGTGTGCTTGTGCGTCTGTGTTTTGGAAGAAAGGGAGAAGTCGTCATAAGACAAGGTTCTGTGCTCACTTCGTAAGTTAAACTTGGGTTCAGAGAGGATAAGCATTTTGCCTACAATGACAAAACTCATTGGTTCTGAAAACCCATGTATTCTGAATCCTGATCCAGTATATCTACACCGCATTGAAAATGGCAAAACATAGGAAATCCAAGACAGAGTCACTAACATAGAGTCATTTTGTGAAATAAACAGCAAAACCTGTAAACCTCAAGTATCTTTAAAACAAGATTTAAATATTTGTTTTAAAGGTATTTTGGAAATTGTTGTATTTGGCCACTATAGAATGCAGTGGGAAGGAAAATAGGGGGGCCACTTTGGGGGCTTACAGCCTAGTTCAGTATCTAGTTAAACAGTAATCTTACTTCCCCATTCTAACTGACTTGGTGGAGCTGTAAAGCCCACCCCCAGGGGCTCACCACAAGAAGATATATATATATATATCAAAACCTCCCCACATTGGCAGTTCAGGCTTTGGATCAAAGTCCCCTGGACTAGCAGCGCTACATAATAAAGGTTTTACTGTCCTGATTCCTCTGGGTGCCGGCTGTCATTCTCTTGGGCCATTTGCCACAACAGCAGCTCTTTAGAACTGACAAAATAATATCTCCCCAACCAACAATAACAAACTTCAAAGTCTCAGCCAGGGTCCTCTTACCCTAGCAACTCAGAAGACACTATTGAAATAATCTTAAAGTGGTTACTAATCTGGGTGATATAAGGCCTTGTTGTAACGTTCATTTAATTTCAACTCTATGGTTTTTCCGTTATAAACTTTAAAAATAAGATTGTTTCATTTCAGTCTGATCCAGATAAGACAATCTTGAAACTGAGGGTGGTCTCATTCATCTCATCTTATAGACTCCAAAGTCAGGCATTCCCTGGCTCTCATGATTTTTAGCCCAAACATTACATATTTCTTCATTAATGGTGCACTCAACATCTGTGCAAGATTCTTCACTGATAGTTATACATGCACGAATAAAGCAGATAACCCCCCATCATCATGAAGCTTATAGTCTTGTGTAGTTTATAGTCTCATAGGGCAAACTAACATATAACATAATTACTTACACACACACACACACACACACACACACACACGAGTGCTTTCAAAGTAAAGAACAGGGTAACCTAACTTTGGTGAAGGGAGAAGTGATGAAACCTACATTTAGAGAATAAAAAAGCAAGAAGGTATAAATAAGTGTGAAACATACTGATTTTTTTAACTTCTGATCCTTCCAGAAGAGGAAGCAGGGAGCCACCGCAGTGGGTGCAGGGAGGGAGGAGAGGACCAGTGAACTGAAGGCAAGGTTGAGAGAGTTACAGGAGGGCAAGTTACAATTACATAGGCTCCTGCCATTCCACAGCACATTCCTGTACCTCAAAGTGAGAGGGCACCTTCTAACGGCCCTCTGGGAAACTAGCCACACTGTAGAATATCTCCAACCACCCGGTAAAAGGGCTATCCATGTAGGCCGTAGTAAAAAGTTATCAACTTCAACCTTCAACATGTTATTTTGTTAATGGCTAAATGGATGCAGGTGTGAGTGGAAATGGGAACACTGACAAGGGTTTGAGACACCAGAATACTCAGTTCCACCTTAATAGATAATATTTCTGATTTTTTGTCAAAC
The DNA here is from genome assembly GCF_000147115.1 of Myotis lucifugus. Lineage (NCBI taxonomy): Eukaryota > Metazoa > Chordata > Mammalia > Chiroptera > Vespertilionidae > Myotis > Myotis lucifugus. The sequence goes on from NW_005871195.1 coordinate 3,010,064, forward strand.
ATTTCATGTCTATAGGTCATCTATGGCACTCTTACTATAAATAGGCTAGACATTTAAAAAAAACAGTTCTACATTTCAGTGAATACACTAGACTTGGGGTGTGTGTGTGTGTGTGTGTGTGTGTGTGTGTGTGTTAAATAGACTTCTGCAAAGTAAATCGACTTTGGAAAATTCAATGAGAACATGGCCCTCCTGAGTTTCTATTTCAACCAACACACCCATGTATGCATTTGGATTGCTTTATCTGCCATGATGATATCATGTATTATTACAGCATAGGAGATGGCCTTGTTTTTCTTTTAAAATGAGAGTCTGAATTTAGGAAATACTTTGTTCCAAAGATGCAAAAGAAATTTTTATGTATTCAACTAATACCTTTTCCAAGGTCAGGCTGGAAAGTACTACTAGGAAACTAAATGAATCTATTTACATATATTTACTTTAATAAACAAACATGTACTCAGTTCTTAAAGCCTGGTGGAGGCAAGAACTAAGTGAACCCACAATTCAAGTGTGACAGGTGTGCTAGTAAAGACACCTTGATACACAAGGGGGCACCTCTCAGTTAGTTACAGATGCTTCCTTCAACTCAGGATGAGGCTGATGATAGTAACATTAGTCCTTGCTAACTGTTGTTCTTCACTTGCTGTGGGCTGCAGGCTGTTTTAAATGTTTCGCATGCATTATTTATTTAAGAGGAAAGGAAGTATGGAATAGCAGTTAAGATGCCGGGCCTGGGAGTAATCTTTCCTGTATGCAAGTCCTGCAAGGAAGACCTCCATCTGGCTAAGGAAGCCCAAAGAGTCCGTGCCAGGATTTTAAACTATAAGGCACTGCTTTAGTCAGCTGGGCATTGCTGGTTCCCATCATAAGCCTCACCCCTATTATAAAGCATAACCCTGCCTTCGATTACACAACTCACAATCCCAATGAATAGAAAGAGAAGAGCTGCTCAGCTACAGTCGAGGGAAGGTTCTGGAAGAACTGAAAAATGTTTGCCTCTTCTCACATTCGCATTTAATTTAATCAGAAAGAGTCTCCATCGAACTTCAGCAGAGCAAAGCAACAACACAACCCAGGAAACTTTATTTGCTAATTGAGTTGATTTAGGTCAATGTTTTCTAGCACAGTAAACATAAGCCTAAAAGCTCCCTAATTAGAAAGAGTGTAAAGCTGGCAGGAAATGCCAAGTTCCCCTTGAAGTCCTGTGGGGACTTCACTGCGGATGCCGCTCCAAGGAGTCACATCAGTAATTCAGCATCACACCTGGGGCGTGCAGGCTCATTCTGTATGCAGCCAATTTGTAGACTTTCCTTTCCTGCATTTTTCTGTTTATAGCTTTAATTGGAATTCGGAAAGCTTTATCATATAGCACTGCCTTAACCGGCTCAGTACATGATGCAAAATGTTTCACCTTTCTAGCTAAAATAAGGAAGAGCCACGGTTTTCTTGCTGTAAGCATTCCCCATAAGACTAAAAGTAAATCATGAGGGTGTTACTTGGGTGGAAAGTAACTTGGAGAAAGCTGTTTAACCTAAAATCTCAAGTCCTTCCTTGGGACCATCTTTGCTAACAGAGCTTTGCCTTGCTGGGTAACAAAAATTTAAAAAGATATATCTTTTAAGGGCAGTATGAAAATTGAACAGGTTTTCTTTTGTTCTCTGTATTTGAGGAAATTGAACCATTTTGATCCCAAGAGTCTTAAATTCTGGGTTTTGATTGCCTAATTTGTAAGAGTCCAGCCACTGAGCTAGCTTCATGGGTTGTAGAGGATCCTGTAACAAAAGTGAGCAATTAGAAAACTACAAGAAAAAATATAAATCATTAGGATGCCACTTTACACTTGAGGCCAATAATATTTTGCAGTGGAATGTAGTAGGGAAAATACAGGTCTGGTCTGAAAAGGCTTAGGAGACCTGTGTTTTAGTTTGGGTTTATCCTTAAGTAGCTGATGACCTTAAGGCAACCTTTAATGCTTTCTGAGTTTCATTCTTCCTATTTATGAGAGGACGTGACTGCAAGTCTCTAAAGATAAGAATTAGTTTTCTGATATCATGTTATTTCAATTAATTTGCCGAGCATTTAACCTACTCAACACCTATTAGTCACTGTGGATCAGGATAAAAAAATGACATGAAATCTAATCAAAGAGGCAAGACAACATTATTAATCAACAAGGCAATAAGCACATGGTCATACCTAAGAAAGGATACCTGGCTGGGAGATCAGTAAGAAAAGAAGGTTAGTCATGAAAAGAACAGACCTGCTAGGTAGAACTATCTGTGTGGCATAGGCAAGTCACATTACCTCTCTGCACCTCAGTTGCCTCATTTATAAAATGAAGAGGTGGGGGTCACATAATAACATCTATAGTCCTTTCGAAGGCATCCCATGCAGTCATTGAATGCTACGCTGTGCAAGGCCTAAAGGAGCTAAAAGAACCATGTGGTTCATTTGGGAAAGTAAGTCCGGTGGTCACACAGCTCAGGACAGTCCCCTGTTGTGCCTGTTGTATCTCAGTGATTATTAATAACACCAATAGCACCCTTTCCCAGTTTCACTCCTCAAGGGCTCCAGTTTTCTAACCATCATCCTAGAAATCAGGCATATACACATCAACTGAAAAGGCAAGATTGTAAGAGTACGTGTCCAGGAAGGAACAGACATAAGCTTTCTAGGACCTCAGAAGGGGAAGAATTAACCACCAGTTTGCCTGATTTGCTAAGGCTCCATGGATACATCCAGACAGGATTTAAACCTGGAAAGTGAGATGGCCGAGGGGAGGGGGTTCAACACAACCTATTTACTTATGCTGAACTCCAGATTGTTTCTCAGGTCATCCCCCATTTAAATTACAGAGCAATGTTTGGACCTCCTTTGACCTCAATATCATATTTAATGTAATCATCCCAAACCTATATTTGCCTTCTCCTCTTTCAAAGGTCTATGACTCCAGTTGCTTAACTGCCCTCAATATACAGGTCTGTTAATCAAAGGTATTGCCTATCCTGAGTAGATCTAGTAAATCCCTTGCAGAATCTTCCTCTGGGTTCTACTCTTAGCACACCATTCTTTTTGCTTTAGGCTTTCTCTTTGGAAGATGTCAGTCCTCTCTAACCTTTGCTAGACTTGACTCCCAAGCCACATTTTGACTAACGGTATTGAGCCATGACATCTCTTTTGGAAATCAAACCCTTCTGTCTTGAAGATGAATATTGACACCTGGATCTCTATCCGTGGACACTGAAGCTCAATCTCTCTAAAAGAGTCAATACAATATTTTTTCTATTCTATTGGTATCTAGTCTATTAAGTGTTATTTAAATAGTGATCTCCCTTGAGAGCTTACTAGTAGACTACACCTTAATCAACATTGGATCATCAGGCCCTTGTCTTCTATTTGATAGTACCCAATAAATACAGTTAAACTGGCATTACTGGTGATTTTTTATTCCCTATTCTAACATGTGCCCCCACCAATTCTTTTTATTTTTGTCTCTGAATAGAGATGATAGATACCTCCAGGTTTCAAAGATAATTTAAACTTGTCTTTATGCAATAGACAGAGCACTCACTCTACAGAGAACTCAACAGCGAACCAACCGTTTTTCAATTTTCAGTATCCAGCTAGCTGAGAATGGGGAAATTCACAGCTGTGCCCCCTTTCCTGTTTTACTAGCATCATAGTCTAGATGACAGATTTTAGTTCCTGACTTTTCCTCTCCTGCTTCTCACCCACCAGTGACTGTGGACTGATCACCATTCACTTTTCCCCATCTGTTTTATGAAATCATTCTGCTTCTATTTTCATCTTTTCTTTCCAGCGTCTAAAACACAGAAGCCATGACCTTTCGAGCAAATGCAGCACTGATATCGGCACATCCTCTGATTGAAAAATCAAAGCTGGGCTCATACATGGCATAATTACTGTGTGTGCAGGAATGGTGGCTGCACTTGCAGAAGACAGATAATTGGATTTCAGATGACTGATAAAAAAACGTTACATTCCACCTGCGCCCCAACGGATTTTGGTGTGTGTGTGTGTGTGTGTGTGTGTGTGTGTTGCTGTTGTTGTTCTTGTTGTTATTTCCCCCACCCCCCCTCCCCTTCGAGGTCTCAGAGAAACTTGAAACTTCTTCCGAGGCTCTTATGCCCACCCAGTTGGCTTCTAGGTCCTGCCTATTCCACCTGCTGAAGGTCTCTAGCCCACCTCTTCATTCTTTCTCCAGGGCTCCTTGCACTGCTCCAATCTACCATTATCATTCTTCTGGCCACTTGGCCCTTAAACACTTTCCTGCCTCCAAACTTGCCCTCTTCCCTCCATCTCTCACACCATTATGAGTTACCATCAAACTAGTCGGATTTTATCTTCAACATTCTCAATGAGGTTTCCTAGCCCAAATAAATTAGTGTCCAACATTAAAAAATCTCATTTCCAGGAAAATGAAATTTCTGTCTTAACAGATCTGGCCACACATTCCCATGGGTCCCCAACCTGTGGATTCTTAGCAGCAGCTGCCCATTCGGAAAAGAGAGCATCTGTCTCATGTGCCACACAGTCTTCTCCACTCATTGCTGATGTCACGTGAGGTGGGGCTATTTGTTGTGAGCTGATATAGCTCAAGGGACACTTCATTCATTGACACAGCCTAGCTGATTCTTGGGGACAGTGGTCATTTGCACTTTCCATACTAATTCTCACCAGATGTAGAGATTCCAGAATAATTATTTCCATATACTTGGAGCTACATTTTAAGGGGTAATCCCAAATAGGGCTTAGATTCACTCAGGGATTCTTTGCAGAGAATATAAAGTTAAGAGAGGCAATCTTTACAAACATTTCAGTTAAATCTTATCATGTTTTATTATCATGGTGTCACATCTATAACTGGATATTTGGAGTGTAAAGGCAAAACAAAAAAATAAAAATGGCTGGGAAAAAGTTTAATTTCTTGATAACTCTGAGAAGTACTTTTCTGGTCATTTTATTGTACTGATCACTAGCACAAGGGGAAAAAATGATAGTGTCTCAGATTTCTCTGAAATGGAATTTAACTTAAAACTCTAGTGGCTCAGTTTCTGCCTCTCTAACTCTCAAAGTCACATAATGCAGAAGGAAGATTCTGGAATTCATTGCTCCTAGAAAAGGGTACCTTATCAAGCATCTGATAAAAAAATCTGTAACAAGCTCTACACAAACATAAATAACCTTCTGACAAATAGCTTCTGAAATCGGCATCCCCATGCATATTTGGCAAAGGCGGGAAATTTTCTCTCTTTTCTGGGCAAGCAGGCCAACTGGTCAAGAGGGAGGATAATCATGCCCTGCCATTATTTCTGATATCTGGATGAGGAGGGAGACTGTCACTTTTTCTCTCTGAACCAGGAAGAAAGGAATGAGGTAAACTTAAGAGGGCTAAATCCATTTACTCAGTATGTAGATGGGACAAGGTCATTCCCAAAGCAAAGCCACAGTCTGCAGGGATGAGAGCAAGGAAAATGGAAGGGAAAGAAGGACAGGACAAGGGGGAAAGGAGAGAAAAGAACCCTCACAATTTTGTTTGAGTTTCTAAATCCAGCCATACCTGAAAGTACATCCACATTTCCACTTGTTGAAGGTGAAACTGGTCTCAGAGATTTGGAAATAAAGCAGGCCTTTACAAGACAAAGGAATTATCTATTCCCTGTCTTAGTTTTACTTATTAAATATTTTTAAAAACTAGAATTATTTTGCGCTTTAAACACAAAAGCAATCAATCTTTGATCTTGCTATAATGTATTTAAAGTAGTAAGAAATGTAATAATTATTTTGTCTTTGACTAATAGTGAGCTTGTTACATAATTCACATCTGATGAATATTCACATATTCCCATGGACAGCACACTTCCTCACTGAGGTATGGCTAAGCTGGTTGGAGCCCATTTACGCTGCTTCTGACTTAGCTTCCATGCATAACACTGCAATCAATCCTACACAAAACCAAAATGTTCTCATACGTTTGTAATCAAGGCACAGAAAATATGGAATTAAATTATTTTATTATGAAGAATATGCAACAGGATGATTGATTCCATTTTATATCTGGCACCTGATGATGTAAACCTGTTTTTCCCTAATCATATTTTCTAGAGCAATCTTATTTTTGAAGCATGCTTTAAGAAAGAGTACTACGATCATGATAATGCTCTATATGAACAAGCAACGAGGAAGTTCTCATTTCTGTGTCCTGTATCCACACTGGCAGAGTGGAAATCCAGAATTTCTTCAGTAACTAACACTTGTCACACATGCTCATGGCTGGGTTGAGAAAGTAGAAGCATTAGAAACAGAGGTATGTATTTCATAGGTGAGGGCCTAGGAAGCTTCCTCCCCACTCTTACACATCTACTTTTATCCACATATCTGATTATTGGGCAATGGATGTCATGCCTAGACTTCAGATTTATCAAAGGGAAGGAGCTTCTAAAATTGCTCAGGCTGAGCACCAAGTCCTTACCGCCTTGATCCTAAACCCCAAGAAGTAAGTTCACAAAGTAACTTAAGTCATCTTCTGGTAAGAGGAAACAGAGGAAGAAGGCGGGTTAGTAGACATAAATTCAGACATTAATGTCCCTACTAGATGCATGCAGGTGCCATGAGCATCTCAGTTAGAACATCCCACACGCTGATGGTTTGGACTTGGACAAGGTGATGCTGAAGGAAACTGGATGATTGACATCAAGTTTTCAAAAAATCTGCACTTGGTGATGGAACCACATGTGTTATCCAAGGAACTGTAAATGACAATCATCTCTCTTTTATTTTCTGAAGTCTCATATTTCAACAGTTTAAGTCATACATGAAAGAAGAAACACTCATTCCTGAGAAGAGGAAAACATCTTAAATAAATAATAAATTTATTTTCAGGATGATGATTCACTGTTGGACTTCCAAAAGGTGGATGCTCACAGGAAACAATGAATGATTCAATTATGTATTAACCTATGAGACACAATCACTCACTATTCTTGTTGGCTTCTGTTGTCAACAAAAATGAAGGGGGGGCTGGCAAGAAGGGAGGGGAGAGCGAGGGGAGGAGCCCCAAGATAAAAGAGATGAACCTCAAACTTGTAACTTGATGCATGGATTTCTGCATTCCACATCAAAATGTGACAAATGAGACTATTAAAACTACCAGAAAGGTTTCAATCACACACTCACCCAAAAAGCCATTACTAAGCATCTATCTGTAAAGTGAATTTGACTAACTTAATAAAAAATGAATTCCAATGTAAAAAGAAATTCCAGGAGACTAGGAGAATTGTTTCAGAAATGATTACCACAGCTGTGTTGTGGTTAAATAAAGCTTGCAGAGTTACATTCTGGAGGCTTAGTAATTGAAATAATTTGCTTTTCTACATGTATAAATACATACTGTTAATCAGCAGCTTAAAATGAAATTGGTACAAATACCATGAACTGAGACTTTGTTTGCAAATCATCTCTGGATCCAGGCAATTCACAGCAAGTCTTCTCCATTAGCACCACTAATTGAAATTTGTTATGTACAGTTGCCTCCCCCCGAATTCCCTCTGGAGGACCAGGGTCAAGCCATATGCTGTGTGTTTGTTCAGGGGAAGAAGCAGGAAGCAGTTCCACTGCCGTAAACAAGACTGTTGTCCTCTGCCATCCTGTGGTGGGGAGCTGCTGCTCCCACCCAAGCACAGACATCCCCAGTTGGAGGCATGTCTTGTCCATGGGAGGCCAAAGGTTCCAAGGAAGCTATTAACCTCCTCTGTCTTACGGGCCCCACACTAAAGAGTAAGAATGACTATATACATAATACACACAGGATACATAAAAGGAAGGCTCAGAGAAATGGAAAAGGAAAATACGGTTCAGGATATGCTGCCATTATCCATGTGTAACAACAATCACAACAAAAGTACATTATCTAGAAATACAGGCCAAACAGTATTTCTGTTTCAGAAAATGAGTAAATCTAATTCCACCACCATCTGTAGCTCAGCCTGGAATACTTTATTCTAGTTTTGACCTGTATTAGAATTATTTTCGTATGTTTCTTTCTTCCCAATTAGATGATATTAAAAACCATAAAACACAGTCTGCCATGATATAGTGCAAATAATAAAGATATACTGAATTATTGAATTAAGTAATGAATTGAATGCCACATATTGGGAAAGGGGCTCATGAACTCAACCGATGTGGAAGCAGAAATGGATCTCACCTTCTTAACAATCTTTTTTACCGGGAGTGGGGATGGTAGAGAGCAGGCCTACTACCTTCAATCTCATAAATGCTTGATATAAATCACTAGAATCAGAGCTAATGTGCAAATCCCCTACCACTATTCTCTCTAGAATCCTAAATGTACACATTAGTGCCATGCAGCTTCTGTAGAAGACCAGCACTGCGCCTCCAATCGCTCTGGCAGACCATGCCACTGTGTCCAGACTGGCCATTCCAGGGCAATGACGCTGATGAAGCCAGCAGCTGACCTTGCTTCAGACAGAGAAACCCAGAGTGCTTGAGGGTCCATTCAACACAAGCCACATTCAAGCCAAGGCACTCACCATGTCAACTGAATAAGTGAAAATTCCCCAAAGAGCAGAAATCATAGTTCTAGGAATCACTCCAATGCGATGACACATTCTTTTTTTAAATTGATTTTAGAGAGGGAAAGAGAGATAGAAACATCAATGATGAGAAAGAGTCATTGATCAGCTGCCTCCTGCATGCCCCACACTGGGGATCGAGCCTGCAATCTGGGCCTGGGCCCTGATCAGGAATCAAACCATGACCTCTTGGTTCATAGGTTGATGCTCAACCACTGAGCCATGCCAACTGGGCTGACACAGTCATTCTAAAATGAATCTTCTCACCCAAATTAATACTCTTATTTTTAGAGCTGTGTTTTGGAAAGGAGTTTTAGGGATAAAATAGTCGGTTTAGGGAGATTTAGGAATAAAGAGGGTCCATGGGGGAGGAAGGCATAGGTGAGGGCTTGGAGCTGCCAAAAGGCATACATTCACAGAGGGGGGAAAAGTGCCATAGGATAAGGGGAGAGGAAGACATCCATTCACAGAAGATAAGGAAAAGCCACAGAGTATGGGGAGGAAAAGGAAACAAACTTTCAGAGAGGATAGAGAAATGCCAACAAATAGGAGAAAGAGGAAAACAGATTTTCACAGGAGATAGAGAATTCTACCACTGAAGGGGGAGAGAAAGAGGGGAGCACCACATGGGGTTTGGGCTTTGAAACTGACATTCTACAAAAGAGTGATCGATAAGAAGAGAGCATCAAGAACAAAGAACTGCACCCTTTATACCTTAGCAAAGAAGAGCTTGGTGGGTTACCCCTTGGACCCCTTCTCGACATGGGAGTCTGTACTTGCTTCCAATAAATTTCCACCCATTTCATCTACCACCTTTTGTCCATGGCTTCATTCTTTGAATCCATCTGGACAAGGACCAGGAAAGAAATCACCTTTGCATCCTGCTCAGGAAAACAACCCAACTCATTTTCCTCACCATGAGTGAAGGAAAGAAAAGCATTGGTACCTTCTAATTGACAGAGACGATCAATGGTTTTAAGTGTTCAAATGATCTTTAGGAATCCTTCTAGGCCATCCTCCTTAATAGTTCACCAAAAATCGCATTGCTATATTTTGTGTCTATTACCTTAGTTTTTAAGTCATCTCTTACCCTTAGTAGAAAATAAGCATAAGAATCCAGCATCTAGCCAAAAAGAAAGCTTTTCTATTTTGAGGCTTAGAGTTGCTCTAGGGATAATCTAGGGGAAGGAAGAGTGAACTTTTCCAGACCTCAAATTCCTTTACGTAATTTATGCCCATGTGTAGTTAGCAAGTTAAGTTCCAAAAAGGCTGACATTTGAACACATTCATTCTTGACTCCTCGAAGAGCAGCAAGCTTTCTTAAAAGTTTAGGGCTTGAAATCAATGAAGTGGATTATCAAAACTGTACTATTTTTATGAAGCAAAAGACATGTTATCAAGAGACTGTGTAGGCTTGGAGTGCCATCTGATTGCCTGAGTTTATGTCCTGCCTCTGCCAAGACCCCCCCGGGTCAAATGAACTCAGAGCTACACCCCTCTGTTGATCTCAGGGTCCTTGTAAAGATTTGATAGGTAAATACCAAGGCACTTGCAACTATATCTTGCTCACAGGCACCCAGTAAGTGCTAACCATTATTACTGATTTCCTCAAAGAAGCAAAAATGTTCTGGCAGTTGATTGGAAAATAATGAGCAATCCTGGTTTGAAATATACCTTCAAAAACAAAGTGGATAGAGCACAAGGTGATCCCATATCTTGCCCAGAGAACACAGTGCCATAAAGAAGAATGATCAAAGCCTACTGAAATCGATCTTTCTTTGTCTAGACATTTATACAATAGGCTGACAGAGAAAGCAATATTTGTTAAAATGTTCTTACCGAGGGAACAAGTCGGGGTTCCAAAGACATCTGAAGAGAAGCAACCGTCCACTTCCTCAAAGCCCCAAAACCCTGTGAAAGAAGAGCCCCCATATATTCCAGACCCAGTCAGCTGAGGTCAGGATTTTTTTTTTAATATCTAAGCAACAGGACTTCAGTCCCTCTCCTGTTTGCTTCTGGAAGTCCACAGTGCTGCTGTTATTTCTGAGTGTCCTTGGGGGAGGTAGCTTACATTTGCTTGTCACTGCTAACCCCAGATTTCTTCTCCCAGCTAGATCCTCACTAACTGACCCTGTCCATCATCCTCTTTCCTGTGGCCACTCAGCTCAGTCCAGCATGGAGGCTCCTCTTCATCCTCCACTGCACATTGCACCCCCAGCAGTCCCAGGAAAGCTGACACAACTGGGGTAAACCCAAACCAAAGAACTTATATACTTATATGCATAGCCCATGGACACAGGTAATAGGGTAGTGAAGACATGAGGGGTGGGGGTAAGAGCTGGGAGGAGGGGGGAAAGAGGGGGAAAATGGGAGAGATCTGTAATACTATGAACAATACAAATATATTAGGAAATAAAAATACAATGGAAATTGTATTCTTTGACATTCATGTTTTTAGACCTTCCTTCCTCTGAAGGATCTTCTCTGATCGCTTCTTTTCTTCCTTAAATAGCAGCTTGCTGCCTTGGGCCATTAAATGGCTGAGGACTCTCAGATCTTCTATTCCCTCCCTGATTCCTGGACCCTGAACTTTTCTTGAACTGCCAGAGGTCAATCTAAACCGATGCTCACTTTATGATGCAAATCAATTCAGCTCCTTCCCTCTTATTCCCCTTAGACTAGCCCTTGGGGTTTACCTTTGTATAATCTGAGAGTCCTTGAAGACATTTCACAAATAAAAGAACAGTTCTCTCCAGGAACAAATGATGTTTTTCTTGTAAGGCAGAAGGAACCACAAACTCAAATGCTTATGAGTTCAATGTGGACATTTCTCCCTCTCTAAATAGAAATATAGATATACTCATTGACATAGATCACAAACCACACACACACACACACACACACACACACACACACACACGTGATACTTAGTTTGAAGCAATAGGGACTTTTCCAGAGAGAAACAGATAGTTTAAAGGTGTTTATATTAAAAAGATGACATGCCTAAATATACCATCATCATAAATATATAGACTTTTTAGTTAGCCAGATCTGGGTTCACATCCATGCACCAGCTGTGTGTCTTTGGACAAGTCAAGATCTTTTGAACATTTCTAGAACTCATTTCCTTGTCTATGAGAGAGGTAAGTAACCACATTTCAAAACTGTTGGCGGGAATAAATGAGACGATGCATACAAAGCAGTTAGTATAGTGCATGGAGCTGAATAAGCATTAGAAAAATAAATAATAGCTAACCAAGTAAAAGAAGAAAAGGGGAAAATTAATAAACAACAAAACACATGGAAAGGAAAAAAGCAATGAGAAATGGTGATGCCTTATTCTTTAGCTGCAACGCCCCTCACCTGGGAACCTTCATGGCCCTCAGAGAAGGGGACAGCCAGCAGGGCCCAATAGTATCCGTAAGGTCATAGCAGAGGTTAAAATATTTCTGAACTGCTTCACAACCACTGTCCTAGACACCAAGAATGAAATGCTAATTAGTCCACCTACTTTGTTCTTCCCCTGGGGTCCTTGAGACCTGCCTGTAATTCCATAACTAAAGGTGAATGCCTGACGTTCATGCTCTGGGCTTCTGAGCCTGACTCCAGCCAGCTCTGAGTCAGACTCTATTCTAGCAGGCTGCTGCCTTTACCCTGAAGTTTGTGGAATATCTGATTATTCTGGCTAAAGGCAGGAGTGACCCAAGGTTAGAATCAGCAGGTGTCTCCACCATTGAAGGTATAAATATTCTCTGGCTTTAATCCAGGTTAAGGTATAGAAGAGAGGAGCAAAGGCTAGAGATCAAGAAATGAGATGATGAGTCATTTTTATGCCTTAGAACACTTAAAGAATGGAGGGAGAAAAGAAGGAAGCTAAACAGAAAAATTCAGAAACAATTTCATGGAAATTTCCTTAAGAAGGAACAAAGAATGGATTTAATTATTATCATTCACCTGCTAGTTCTACCTTTTCTCACTGAATATGCATACAACAATGACAACTAAGGATTTAATTTATTTCACCAAGATGGTCACTCCTGAGGACATGCTGTATTGAGAAACATCTTTCAAGAATAATTAAAATTGTCTTGAAATTGTAAAATTTCATTATTTCTAACTATGGCTCAACTGGACCACCAACTTTTTCTTTGAAGCCAGTATAGAACATCCATGTGACTGTCACAGACAGAAAATGGAACCTTAATCTTCACTTTGCAATTGCATTTCAGATTTAACTTACAAGTGGTTTGGAGCTTAAAATTCTATCATTTGTGATTTGAAATATGCTCCATTAGCCCCAACAGTCACATATGGATTCATAGTTATCATTAGTGAAAATCTTCAGACTAGGAACCACAGAAAGACCTCCACTATTTTCTATGTGTCCTGCATCAGCCAACTGCCCAAACTGCAACAGGTGTGGAAAGCCCACGAAACACCCGGAAGTGTAGCATGCAATGTAGAAAGAATGTCTAGAATGTGTATGTATGCCATATATGGGAGACAAAGAACCTAGGGTTATATAAGGCCAAACCCCACTGTGTTTGGAGCTCAGTCTCTGGAGGTGACTCCGCTGGGCTACCACCGATGCAAATAAACAGTCCTTTTCTGGACCTCCTAGTGTGTATGGTTTGTTGCTTCCTGCCAGTTGAATTTCTGGTGTAAAACAGCCTCTCTACCTTCAGATGCACCTGTGACCAGGACTTTGTCCTGGACTTTCACTAGTTTCAATCACATAAGACCCCTTCTTAGTGTGTGACCTGGATGTGACTCTATTGGCTTATTGGGGAGTCTCCCCTAATAAACCTGGCATTGTGGAAAGACACAAATTTCCCTGAGTAATGCTCCCTTACTTACTACATCCTGCCTCACATCCATGCCTGTCACAGACAGTGCTCATCAATTACAGAACTCTTTCCTGCTGAGCCCAGCCCGGCCTGAGAATCTATCTCAGAGAATAACACAAAGACAGTATTATCAGGCTGTTAGAGTTCAAAGAAATGAAAACAATGTCCTCTCTTAGAGCTAGCTAATGCACCTCCAGTAACTACCACAGTTCCTAACACACAATAGGCACTGAGCAAATGTTCAGTGAATGAATGTTCACTGAAGGGCTGCTGAATGTCTGAATTCTTCTATTGCACCAAATGATAAGACCAAGCACTGGGGACAATCTCTTTAAATATACAAACAGCCTTCCCAAACACAACAACATTAGATAAATAAGACTCAAAGGAAACCCTTGCTGAAAGCATTCCTGTCACAAAAATAAGTCCTGGAGTGAATTCTGTAAACAGATCAATAGAAAGTTTCAAATGAATAGGTCTTGTAGGAGCGATCAATGGCAGCTGAGTGAAAGATTCAGCAGGCTCCATTACAACAGAGGGCATTTATCTCTGAACAGATTACCTGGCCACTTAAGGACAGGGCATAACAAGGTTGGGACCTATCTTCAGGTTAGTGGAAATTTCTACCTCCCCAGGCATTAGTTCAGTTTGTGAACACAGATAATCTGCCTGTTAGATTCTACTTTTCCCAAAGGCTTGCAAGGCAAAAAACAAACAAACAAACAAAAAAAAACCAGGGCTTTGTGGAGCTGTGACTACTCTAATCCTTATGGCACCCTCCTCTGATTTCATAAATTCTTTTTACAGTATTTTGCTGACTAACCTCTGTTGGGCCATCAGATCCACTCCCTTTTCTCATCATGCTCTGAGAGGTTGTCTGTGTAGACTGCTTTCCCAGGGTTCCTGCATAGTCTGGCTTCTGGTTGGTTTCAGGCTTGGTAAAGACTGAGGTTAGCTCCATATATATATGGAGCGATGGGGAGAGAATGTTCTCCTCTACATAAGGCTAGAACTCAGCACACACTCTCCTACGACAACAGTCCGGCTCTAGCCAGGTTAGCTGATGGCTTCCTACCCTCCCTGTTCATGGGGTAGTGATGGCCCATGTTTGCTACTCCTTGGGTTCCACATGATTCTGTGTTGGCTCTCTTAATCTTACCCACATATTTGTAAGTTGTCATGTCATTAAACTCTCTTCTGTTTTGTGCCAGGATTCTAATCAATATAATTATATACCACAACATTTAGTATTTTTTCGCTGTCTTTTAGAGTCCTTCATTTGATTCTGACATATGCATAATTTGTATTTACATTTCCTTGAGACAAGGGGCAAGAGTAATCTGAGGCTCACATATAATTTCAACAAGGTCATACATCTAGGAAGTAGTAGAGCCAGAATGCAGACTTGGGTCCATCTGACACCTCAGTTCAGGCCCTCTTATCATGATTTGACATCAACTCTCACAATGGAAGGGGGAGGGCCCTGTTCTAACTAACCAATCACTGTCTGCCTCTTCTTTACAGAGTCACCAACAGCCACCAGAAACAGGATTTGATTAATTCTGGAATTCAATTCAAAGCAATAAATATGAAATATATGAAAAAATTTCTGTTTTCTCACATAGTGCTTTTCACCCTTAAAATATTCTGTGGTGATTGGGGCATGTGGCCTTTAGTACTCTCTATCCATGTGTGTTGTATTTAACATTCATTTGCCAATAAAAGTGATTATTGTTTTCATAGTGCCTAGTATATTGTAAGCACTTAATAAATATTTCAATGAATTAAGTTGTTGTAGAAGCATTTTTGTTACAGAAAACCAATGCCTTTATTCAGCATTTGGACAAAGAACATCTCATCATTCATGGCCAAATAAGAGTTTTAATTATTTGATGCTGAAAAGAGAAACATAGCAAATTCTCAAATGAGTGTGATTGCACTGTGGTAATTACACAGGTATTATTTCATCATAGTAAACTGGTGGCCTATTGCACAAATTTGTGCACATTGAAAGGAAATTAATTAGAAGAAATATTTTAATATTGCTATTTGCCCTTTCTCTATAATAGAAGTGTCAATCAAATTCACGATCGACAATGATAGATCGAAACACACGCGTGCAATTGGTGCCAGCAAGAGCTTTATATATATATTGCGCATGTGGGAGTCAACTTAGCCTTCTATAGATATAGAATAAACTTGCTTAATTAGACCTGCTTTCTGATGTAGCTAAACTTTTTCAAGCTCAGTGAAGCACCCCAATTTATCTTCCAGGTAATTGTCAGCAACACAGCAGTAAATATCAACATGAAGCAGATTATTATTGTAGATCACACAGGGTGAACAAAGGGTAAATATTTAACTGCAGCAGTGTTTGACTATATTCTGCGCAGTGAGAAACCCTGAAATCATTTTCAAGGAACACCATTTCTTACTTCTTTTCAGTCAGGTCAAGTTTCTAAACTTTCTAAATCTTCGTTTTCCAGCTAATGAAAAGAAAATAGGATTCCACCGAGTCTCCTATCTACCTACTCCAGGACTTCTGTGAGGATCAAATGAGATGAGGCATGGGAAAATGCTTCACAGACATTTGGTTAAAGTGTGAAATGTTTCCACCTGGCTATAAAGCAAGTCATGTTCCTGGGCTGAAGAAAATGCAAGGAGGCTAGTCACTAGGGAGAGGAAGCAAGGCATCATTGCTACAGGATGTCATTACCTGGACAGACACTTAGCACATTAGCCATATACAGTGGGGCCTTGACTTACGAGTTTAATTCGTTCCGTGACGGAGCTCGTAACTCAAATTACTCGTATGTCAAATCAAAAAGTGAACAAGTGAGACACGTGATGCTGGGCTGATATTGTGGCGTTCACTGTGACGTTCGCTGTGCCAACTAGCGGTGGGGTATCTGAAGCTGGCTCGTAACCCGAATTTTAGCTCGCAACTCAAAGCAAAAAATTGGCTGAGAGACGGCTCATATCTCGAAAAACTCATTAGTCGGGACACTCATAAGTCAAGGTCCCACTGTGTATGTATGTGTGTGTGTATATACATATATGCTAACTTAATATCTGATTCACTTTTCTAAATGGCATTAAAATTATTTTACCTCACATGCAAGAAGAAAACATATTACAGGATTTTGTAAGAAAATACAAGTTTGCTGACTTAGGGACATTTCAGGATAAGTACAGAACATTCCGACTATGCTCTACACAGAAAAAGTAGACTTCAGAAAAGCCAATTTAAGTTCTTAACAGTTTTGAACCGTAGGCCCTTTTGCAGTTTTATGAAGCATGTGAACCCCCTTCTCAGAACAATGCTTTAAAATGAATGAAAGAAATACAAGATTATATAGGGAACTAATCATATTGGAAAAAGCTATCAAAATGTTACAAGAATAATTTTGTGATATGACAATATACTTCACTGTAAAATATTAATATTTATGAATAAATAAATATGAACATGGAAAAGGGTCTAATACTGTAATTTGTAACCATATTGTGAAAATTGAAATGTAATATGATTAGAATTATATCTATGACTGCATTGTTGATGGAGCTGCATGTAACTTCTGAGGGTTGTTGAAGAACTTGTTCTTTTCAGTTAGCTTGACGTCAGTGAAATGAGTATGTGATTTGTACGCCTATATAAGTTTAAGGAACCCCTGAATTCTGTTGGTGGATCAGATGAAGAAACACTGACACAGAAGAAGCACAGTAAATAGAGTATTAAAAGAGGAAATACAGTAACCAGACAAAGAGGAAGGAGAAAAAGCCTTCCTTTCTTTAAGATTGAGTAGAAAGAAAAACGAGAGCTGTTCAAGTGGTATTAATTTTAAAGCCAAATACAAACGTTTTCTTAGAACAAAATCAATCACTACTTTTTAAAAGTTAAAATAGATTCTAAGCAGTGTGCCTCATTAAGTCTCTGAAAAAGGAATACACTGGATTTTTAAGTGACTGACAGCATGAAGCCTCTTTTGAAATTGCTGATATATCATTATAAAAAGTGAGTGAATGTTCCCAGGGAAAACATGGTAGGAGTACTCATCTATTCAACAGATATGACAAAAGCAAATATGTTCTGTCTACTTGGAGCTTGAATCTAGATTATTAGCATTAACACACTCCCAAATCTGTAGTGATTTTAATAGTCCATGTGCAGACGGGCCCATCTGTTAGAGGCTAGCCCATCTCAAAAAAGCACCACTCAATTGCTTGAATTTGAACCCAAGAAGATTAAATATCAGCAAAAAGACATTGACTATAATCAAAATCATCAGATTAAAAAAAAAAGCTCCATTAAAACCAAATACTGAGTTGCTGGTCTCATTAAATTTATAACCCAAGATCGTCATATGGGGTTACCTTAGGATTGATTGATCAGAGGGAGCAATGACATAGAGGATATACAACAGGTATTTCCTAACAGAAATAGATGGTTACAGTTAAAACAGAAAACCAAAATAAAGGAAGGAAGGAAGGAAGGAAGGAAGGAAGGAAGGAAGGAAGGAAGGAAGGGAGGAAAGAAGGAAGGAAAGAAGGAAGGAAAGAAGGGACAACAGGTAAAAAAATGGAGTTAATGCTAAACCCCAAATCACCAAACCAAGACTTAATTTCTGGTCCCCAAGAAATGGGGTCTTAAACCAGTCAGGTCAGGAATCACCTGATCAAACAAGGCAGGTAATCTGCTTGATGACCGCTGTCATCTCCTAAAAGGAAGTTACCAAACCATTGTTTACCTGGTATAATTTTCTTGCTCCCACTCTCTCTGCCTATAAAGATATTTTATTTATACAGCTCCTCAGAGCTCCAGTCCCATTGCAAACGTGGTCTCCAGGTGTTCTCTAGTTTTAGTTCTATTTCTGGACCTTCTCCTTTTACAAGCAGGAAGTATTGGCCCAGCAAAGAGATGGAAGTTCTACAGATGAGTTTCCAAGCCATTCAATCTCAGAGTAGACACTAAGGGATGTTCTAGAGTTGCAGGCAAAGTGCCAGACCTCAGAACAATTAGAATAATCTGGAAGAATATAGAGAAACTCTCCCAGAGTGGGAGGCTAGGTGCCTCTCAGCAGCCCAAGTATGGGCACATGAAGTCCATGGAAGCTTGTATCTTTGTCTGGCAGGTCACTGTGTTCTCTGCTCAAAGATCTCTAAATTCAGATTAATTACTGCATCTTCTGCTATATTAATTAAGTTTGCATCATTTCCCATGATTGGGTGCCATCCTTTTTATATATTACCATCACCCTTTTAAGAACCATATACCTTTTCTGTAGGTTTGAGTTCCTGGTCCTTCACAGCTAAGCCTAGCAATGTCTAAGATGACAATGAGCAATGCTGTCAAAAGTTTTATTTAACAAATTTACTAATTTAAAGGTTAGGTCATTCATAAGATAATTCCTATATTTAAATCAATTATTTAGTTTTCTTTTTTTTTTCTTGACAACATGAATAAAAACACGAGGACTCATAGGAAATTCAACAAAATCTGGTCAGAAAAGCTTGATGTTCCTCCTAAACCACCTGGGCCTCAGTGCCCTCATTCCTACAACTGGAATAGCGAGTACTGTCAGAACGAAAGGAAGTGATTATAAAGAAGTTAGCCTGATAACAGTTAATGAAATTCCTGGACCCACGCAGGCCCACTGTGATGCTTTCACATATCTATGACAAAATTAAGAGAAAATATGATGAGGTTTTCAGAAGACAAAATCTGTCCAGTTGAAATGTTATCTTTTATTCTCAGATTATTATGTGCTGCCTGCATTTTTGAGCACAACTCTTCTATAAAATCACTAGGATTATAGAGGTAGTTCCCCACCCCTACTGATGTACTTTGTATTGCTAAATGAAAATATGATCCTATGCCATGCTTGTCTCCCCACGTTTTAAAACATTGCACACCTCTAAGAAGTAGAGACATCTAAAAAGCCCACCCCTGAGTTGTGAGGTAGAAGGGTTTCTGAGTACAGCTGAACTCTGAGTTTGTTCAGAAGCCAGAGCGACCATGGTGAAGCCCAGCAAACCCTACATGACAGAACAGTGTGTTAGCTCTGCTCTTCCCTACCCCTCGCAGCCCCTTGCCAGCTGGCAGAGGCCTCTGACTTGAGCTGCTCCACTATGGTCAGGAGTTGATCAAACCAGGAGGACCTTGGCCTTCAGGTGAGCCTGTGGACCAAAGGGTTCCAGGGCCTCCTACATTAGGCCTCTTGACCATCTTTCTTCAACTCAATGCATTGGCTTTGTTTGTTTCTTAATTTTTTTTAACATGACATTATTCCACACACATTGTAAAAAATTTAGAAAACACAGAAGAGTAAAAATAAAGAAAATTAAACTCACCAAAATCCCACCATTTAAAGACACCCAGTGTTGCCCTTTGAGTCTTATTTTCCTGCCTGTGAAAATTCATATATTCTTTATTTACATAATTTGGATCATATTCTATGTATATCTGACTGCTTGCTTTTATTAAGAGACATGGCCTTGACAGACTTTTTTCAGGCTATTAAACAATCTCCTAACTCATTGTTTTATGACCATAAAATGTTTCATCATGCAATGTTTCTATTATTTATAAACATCCTAGCAGAAAATTACTAGTATAATTCTGTTAAAAAATAAATATCAGTAAGCAAATTAGTAGAATTACTAAATCAAAAGGTATAAAGTAGTAAGATAATCCATGTAGCCAAATCACTTTTGTTTTTCAAATTTATACTCTTACTATCAAGGTAAGAATGCCTGTATCTCCAATATTGGTCACGATTCTTAACCATAGTTAACATGAAAATTAAAAGTTAACATCTACTTTTTATTTTTTTATCTTAAAAACCACCGAGATTACACATTTTCGTCATGTATTAATTACACCTGGCCTATGGCAATGGTTTCATTGTTGACTTAAGTTTTCTCAACAAAATGTTATTTTTATGTGATTTCTAAAGAAAAATGAGAGGGTGGTAAACTAATATTAATTAATAACTTATTTTATGGCATGTTTAACAGTTTAGCCTAATCTTGTAGTAAGTCCTATGATTATAGGATAAGCATCTAGATTAATCATCTAGGGTAATCATATAGGGCAACATCTAGGTTAGCCAGTAAAAAGACATTCTAGAAACCACTCAGGTGTGTGTATCTCCACAATCTTGACTTTTGCAATGTAATACACTTCCAGGGACCCTGTCAATGTGGGCAGCCCAATGATCCTGTGCTTTAAACACTTGCTCTTTGGTTGGATTAACCAAAGACCAAAGTAAGCCAGAAGTGGCAAAGAAAGAAGGTAAAACCATTACTAACTAGTAAGTTCTCACTTACTCCTTTTCACTGGATACCTGCTTATTTGTGTGGGCAATTGTAAAATTATATTCTTTTAGGAATGTGGTTAACTTTTAATCATTTTGGTGGCTTATATAATTTTAAATAATCATAAAGTTTTTGATTTTGTAGTTTTCTTCTATAAGGAATTTCTTTATTTCACTTTTAGAGAAATCCTGCTGCCCTATTTTGACAAATATTTTCCTTCAAGATATGTTAGCTATTCGCTTTTCATGAAAGACATTATTCAAAGAAAAATTAACTTCTATCAAAATAATGCCAATGAATAAAAGTGTTGTCATAATTGGGTCAATATAGAACAGCCAACTATTTTTTTCTGGCATTAATGTGTTTAATTTTAGTAAGGTGCAGGAGCTGAATATTAGGGCAATGAAAAAATGTTACTACTTGCAAAAATATTGAATATTACTTTCAATTAATAAAATAATGATGAGGCTTTAAAACATTAATTTCAAATCCACTTAAGAAAATGTCCAAGTATAACTAGGTCACTGTCCTTGGGTTTGCAAAGATTCTGACTTGATCTAATGGTTCTTATCTATAATAATGAAAGGGAAATATGCTAATTAGACTGGATATTGCTCCTGACGAAGCCAGGGCCAGACGGAAGCCAACCTGGTCCCAGGTGCCTGCGGGCTGCCTGCGGGTGGCCAGAGGAGGGAAGCCTGGGTCCCGGGTGCCAGAGGAAAGCTGGTGCCAGGAGCAGGGGGAAGGAAGACCTACTCTTGCATAAATTTTCATGCATCGGGCCTCTAGTGCTATAAATAATATTAAATAATCTGATTAATGTATAATATGTGAAGTTAAGAAGTAGCACAGTTTCTGGGTCTATGTAAGCTGCCTAAACAGAAGTAAAAATTTAAGTTTATATATATATATATATATATATATATATATATATATATATATATGGAAAATTACATATAATTATGTCTATATAATTTTATATATATATAATTTTCTAAATATGTTTTTAAGTGAGTTTCAGGTTGTTCACTGTTAATGACAATTACCAAAAGACATCATCATTCAACTCTAAAACCTGTGATGGGGTTTTATATTAAAGCCTTAAATTGCCTTGCCTCAATATTGGTTTAAGATTTTTCTGTCACTTCATGTAGAATAAATAATAGCAGGTGCTCATGTAGATCACAGAACCTCTCAGTTCATTCATTACCAACCCACACCCCATGAACATACAGGGCTACATGTAAAGCATGGGAAAGCCCTTTCCAATGATTTGGATACTAATTGAAATGATCTATGCTGACTCCCATTGACACAGATTTGAAGTTACTAATATACTACCATTTATTAAGCAGAAATTGTATCTACCACTTTTATAGCTATGTGCCCTTGTTCATATGATGATAGTGCTATTGAGTATAGCACATACCTGAGATGCTATCTTCTCTTTCCAGAATTACTGCATAATTAATAGACATCAAGGGGTGAGGGCCTAATAAGGGAAGGTCTGTGCTAAGTACTTAAATAACATTGGCTTATTTAATGCTCAACTGCCCCAAGAAGTGGTTGTTGTTGTCTTGCCTTTGTGAGTCAGAAACTGAGGTTCAGGGAGAGGAATTAACTTGCTTAACATCATATACACACACAGAGCACTCAGACCCTGAGCACAGGACTTGAGCAGCCTCTGAAAAAGATGCCAAGGAGCAGAAGACAATGAAAGGATTGGTTTTCCAAACACAGGAACAGGTTTGCCAATGCTATGTTCTGAGTCTTATTGGGTCTGGAACCTCTCAGAGGTAGATTCAGCAGTTGAGGAACATGGGCATTTCAAGGAGAAGAGGAGGAGAGCTTTTAGAATCAGGACATGGAGACACACGTGGATGGGCAGAGGAAAAGCCTGGGGGAGAGGGGGGAGAAAGGGAATCATGTAGGAGACCAGGCAGGATGAAAATATAAACTGAGAAGTTGCACCCAAAGGCAGCTTAGAGTGATTCCTTTCAAATCCCTGAGCTCCTGCCTTCTATAGGAAAGAGCAAAGGGGATGGGAACTAGCATGAACCTCAGTTCAGAGGACTCATGAGCAAGGAAGGGAAGGGAAACCTGGTGGGTGCATGGAGTTCCTCCAGAAGGGTCTCAGGGCTTCTCACCAGGAAGAACCAGACGCTGCCCATGTGAGCTTCAGGGGTGCTACATTTCACAAGGCACTAAAACCCAGTACGAAAGAGCTTAACAAACCTTAGTGGTACTGGATGTTGTTTCCTGGAATTCATTTATATCCAATGCAGTTATTTAGAATCTTGAGATACAATGAAAATACACTCATCCTAGACCTTGACTTCTATGCTATCCAGGTCTAAGGAGTCACATTTTAAGGGTACTAAGTGGGCATCAAAGACAGGCAAATAAGCTCTATAAAAGTAAGGAATTTTAAAGAGACAAAACTACAAAACATTATGTGAAAGGGGAGTGGAGTTGGACTAGACTGACAAAGGTATAGTAATATAAAAAATTCTTTAAAAATCCTAGATACACAAAGCCACGTGTGATGGACCATTATTCTTATATCCCATTCTATCTAAAAGCACTTACTTTTCTCTGTCCACCACTCTGGCTGACAAATGATGCTAATTAACTCTGTACATATTTTCATTACAGCAATTGTTGTTCTATAATATCATTAACTGCCTACAGGTTGTATCTTGATTTGGGACTATAAATTTATTGGAAAAGGAGTGAAAATATTTTCGTGATATTTCCCCCTTTGCATCCCTGGCTAACCTAGTGCCTGGCATCTAGTAAGCACTCAATACCTGATTGATTTAAAAAATACTGATTAATTCAATAACCTTCCAACTGATCAATTAATGAAGTGGATGGCGGCTGGATGGGTAACCAAATAAATGGCTCAATGGAAACTCCTTTGTTTGGGATAAGCTACACAAGATCAAATAGTTCTGTTGTCAGATTGGGAAGGGTGGGTCACATCCCCCTTTGCTGGGAATACAGCAGAAGGAACTCAAACAGAAGGTAAGTGCGAAGCTAAGCTTGCATTGCTTTGTAGGCTTGTGCCAAGATGAGAGCACCTCTTTCTAATTGATATTCATGGCACAAAAGGACACAGCTGATCTGTGGGAGGTGCAGAGAGATACATGTTAGGGTGACAATATGACCCACAGCAGTAATAGGCATTTTTCCCCCTAAGCACAACTACACTAATGCTTCCCACCCTTTCTATTGCTGGCAGCATGCTGGCCAGGGCTTGGGGGCAGGTTGCTCTGCAATATCATACTCCATCTCAAAAGAAGGCAGGTAAATAGCAGGTACAGAAAGTATGGACTCAGAGGGCTGCTTAGTTCTGAATGCTGCCCCCCAAGCCTGGCCCATGTCCTTTATAGAACTCAGAAGGGAACAATATGCTTTTTTAAAATTTGTTTTTATTTATTTCAGAGAGGAAGGGAGAGGGAGAGAGAGAGAGAGAGAGAGAGAGATAGAAACATCAATGATGAGAGGGAATCATTGATCGGCTGCATCCTGCATGCCCCCTACTGGGGATTGAGCCCACAAACCAGGCATGTGCCCTTGACCAAAATCGAACCTGGGACCCTTCATTTCACAGGCCGATGCTCTGTCCACTGAGTCAAACTGGCTAGGGCGGATTTATTTTTTGACAATTCCCTAATAGAATGTCCACTTAGGGCACCAAATTTTGCTATTTTGAACAGGCAAATAAGGAGATAGGTGGGGGGGGGGGCGAGAAGAGAAGGAAGGCGGGAAAGACAGAAAGATAATCCCTTTGTCTTCTTCAGATTCAACAAAGAAGCAAGACTGGGTTCTATCACTTCCACACATGACCTAGTGGATGTGAATCTGGAATTTTATGAAACATCCATCTTGACATATTTACTAGTACCTCCCTTCCGATATATTATTGCCTTTGTAATACTTTGTTCACATATCCAAACAGAACTTAAGAGCAAGCAGCATGATTACCACCCTGACCAACATCAAAAGTATAAATGGTGGCCAAGCCTGTGTGGCTCAGTGGTTGAGCATCAAACTATGAACCAGAAGGTCACCGTTCGATTCCTGGTCAGGGTTGTGGGCTCAATCCACAGTGTGGGGCCTGTAAGAGGCAGCCGATCAATGATTCTCTCTCATCACGATGTTTCTATTGCTCTCTCTCTCCCTTTTTCTCTGAAATCAATAAAAAATATATAGTTTTAAAAGTACAAATGATTTACATTTTTGACCTAGAGGCAAAGCTACTTTTTGAAGGCTCAGACAAAAATAAATGGTGAGATACTTCTGAATTCTACCCTTGTAGACAACAAAACACTCTTCAGCAATGAATGCAGTGGGAACAGTTCCTAGGAAAGCAGTGTTCTGTCCAGCTGTCCACTAACTGGGGTTTGAGGCCTGAATGCTGAAGCATGAGTCCTGCGCCTCGCACTCCCACACTCTGACCTCGGATCACTTTCCCTCTCTAAGACTGCATGGCCTCCTCTGTAAATGGATATAAAGATAATATCCACTCTGTGGGGTTCTGAGCATTAAGCGAAGTAATTCCTGTAAAAGGGCCCAACCTAATACCTGCCACATAGGACATGCTAAATAAATTATATCATTGTCATTAGTAGCAAATCTTCACTTTCTGAGGTTCTCCATGATGCCTGTGTCAGTGAGTCACATGTCAGAACACTCTCTGCGGTCAGAATGACGCAAGGGTCTACTCCAGAACTAATTACGGGGCCAGGGTATTTCAGGTCCTGGAAGTCTGCCAGGTTTTCTCACTTGGAGGTGTCATTCAGCAGCACTTTGAGAGATGTCTCTTATAGTTCCTTTCCTCATCTTATTCAGATCTTGGTTTAAATGTCACCTTCTCAGGGACACCTCAACTGACCCTCACTGCCAATGGTCTACCTGCTTTAGTTCTCTGCAGGGCACTCTCCATTTGCTTCTGTATCATCTGTCCTTTCCCGCTTCCTCCTACCCAGATCTTGTGTGTCTTCTTGTCTGCTCTTTTTCTAGTGCCTAAAACAGGACTTGGCCTTGATAAGTCCTAGAAAAATACCTGTCAACTGAATAAATAGGTGTTTCTACAAGTGCATGGTGAGTGTGGGCCTCAGGTTTGTTTGGTAGCAATGATGGGTAGCAATATCATAATGGCCCAGTCAGAAACCTACCCAGCAAGGGAGCTAAGGTGGGTGACCTATGACAAGGGCTTAAACCACTGTCTTTAGGATTTGTTTCTAGGGCCAACTAGAAGAAAAGAAATATTACTGCCCCCCTTTTCACTACTTTCTAACCACACCGCCTCTCTTCTAGACTCTGAAAAGGAAAAGATGTTACCTCCATAGCCACTGCCATTCCCTCTTCCTGGAACTCTCGCCCACCAAACCTTCAGAGGTTGTTGACTCCAGCCCATCACTCAGGTACTCATCACAGATGTGTTCTGCCAACCGACTATAGAGCCATATCCTCCCTCTCATGGATTTTATTTCCCAACTTGAGTCCTTGATTGGGTTCTTCATAACACTTGTCACAATTTGCAATTACTTAATCTATTTACGCCCTTTCTTTATATTTTGCCCATTATAATGTAAGCTCCATGAGACCAAGCCCAATTTTGTATGGATTGCATCCTTGACAGGGGCAGAAATAGAATGTTTGGGAACCAGCTAGCATTGTAAGAACTATTAATCATGCTCTGTTAACCATGATTGTTTTGTTCTGGTTAAAGAAGGCAATTCGAACTTGGTGGCCGCTGCATTCAGGACCTGGGAGCTCACATAGACGTGCAGCCCTTCCTCCCCATTTGGAGCTGTCTATTATCATGGGAAGATGAACAACTTTGTTGCAGAAACCAGAGCCAGAAACCAGAATTGCCAGCCCTTTAAAGACCACAGGCTTGGCATATCACTAAGCCTTTTGAAGATCCCCAGCCATCTACATTTGCCCTTTTGCCCATTTTTCCCATGTAATCTTTGTACTTCTACCAATATAAGCAGCCAGCTTATGGTGCAGGGCAGATTTTTGTGGATGACCTGCTGCTCTCCCATACTGCTGGCAGTCTTGGAATAAATACGTATATTGGAATATATGATTCAACCCTGTCTCTGCTTAATTGGCACAAGTAGTGACAGGCAGCACGGACCCATTGTTTGTCTGATTACATACTTAACATCTTATATAATTCCTGGCACGTAAATGGAGTTTGAGAAATAAATATAAAATGAAGAGGGAAGTAAGAGAACCAGGAGCAGAGGAAAGAGATACTTGGAACAATCTTTTTTTTTTCTTAAGTTGCCCCTAATTCCCTTCAATACTCATTTATTGAGCAGCTATTTTTGAGGACAGGAAGAGAGGTCAATGCATTCTATAGACCTGAGCACCATTCTCTCAATGAAAAAATACTCGGAAAAATATAGGTACCATATTTAGTAAACGCTTAGCATTGTGCTTCATTGTTATTGCAAAATCCTGAGAGAAACAGCAACAGCTTCATTCCTTGACCCACAACCCGCAACTCCGTATCCTTCAGTCTGATAACTACAGGAAGGGACAATGAGTCAGCTTCCCACTAACTTCAATTTCTCATTTTCTTGCCCCTGGCTCTCTTCACCCACTCCACAAGCCCAAAGTCAATCAAACTTTTATAAGCAAATCTTAACAAAGCGAAACTCACTTCCCACCAAACAACCCTAATTTAGCACAAACTTCAAATTTCAAAGGAATTTTGAACATGCTCCGCTTTAAATGTCAGGGCTGGATATTCAGATGGAATAATTAAGAGGGAGGAAACATTTCCTTCCAAAAAAAATATGTTAGTTTGTGCAAAGTATTTAAGGATATTACCCTTTATATGTGCCTGCCGGTGTAGACTCCTGACAGCATCCTGATTTGCAGAAAGCAGGCCTCTTTGTCATGATGGCCCGGAAGGGGAGCACATGGGAAATTCAAAAGACAGACCTCACCTCTTAAAGGGACAGCCATTACCCTGTGCCTCCTACTATGCCTGCAGTTTCCAGTTATGTCTACTCACTTCCACAGTAATCTAGAATCCCTGTCCCCAGTGCTTGGAGCCAGTGGATTTGTACATTTCCTACTATTATCTAAGTAAGCAGATTCTCAGGGCACACGACTCTGTATTGTTGAGGAATGAATAAATTTGAGTCCGTTTTATAAACAGTGTTTTTGTTTGTTTGTTTGTTTGTTTGTTTTTTTGTTTTTATCAAAGTTTGGAAATTCTGCTAAAGCCTATTGGGACTTTCTAGTGTTGAGACTCTGATCATTATCACTGTGAAAAGCTGTGTTATACATTAAAGTATACAGTACAATCTTCCAATTTATTGGTTAGAAGTTAAGCCCTAAAGATGCCAGAAAGCAAAAAAGCAGATATTCAGAAAGTATTTGTTCGCATCACAAAAATTTTCACACAACACCCTATTTTCTCCCCAAGCCCATTTTCAGAACGTCCTTCAATTGCTCTCATTATATCAAGGAAGACTTCTCAGTGAGTTTCTCAAGTGTACTTAACGTCCCTCTTCATCGCTTATTCCTCATGTGTTCTTACAAAGGGAGCAAACTATGGGTTTTCGGCCAGTCAGAGACATAACCAGCTCCTATGGGGTGGGAGACAAGGTCTAACGAAAGCTTAGGTCAAAACTGTGAATCCTAAGTTCATGAATCCAAAGGTTGCCCACATTGAAAAATTGTATAACAGCTTTTGTGTCTTATCAGGAGACATGGTGTTTATTAACTTCAAATATCTCTAAAGACTTATTGCAAGACCAGTGATATTCAAAGTGAAGTGACTGTACCCAAAACATATGGCAGTCAATTAGGGCATAACAAAGAAATGTTTTGCTTACCTATGTCTTCTTATCCTTTAATTTTTCATTCTTTCATAGTTATCATGTTCATTATGTGAGGAAAGTAAGATATATGCTTTTGCTTTGTAGGTTGAGTGCTGAAATGACTACAGCTTGGAGCAGCACAACCAGAGAAAGTCTGAGGACACAGGAAAGACTGGAGGAAGTCACACAACCAGGACAACATGCCGCAAACCCGAGTCCTCATCAGAGATGTCTCAGGTGGCAAGCTGATGATGTGACTGTCCACTTTGTGACAAGGTCTAAGCCAAACATTTTTTTAAAGAGATAACTGACTTTCTTGTGTCAAAATATAGTCTCCAGAGACAAAAATACATAGGTGATGCTGTTTTTAATGGTAGATGGGACTTGCCTGGCAACAGAGAATTTGAATTTTCCAAGATGTGGCAAAGATAATTTAAATGGTGAATTGCTCCCTCCCCCATGAACTTTGCTAAATTGTTTCAGACATATGGATTTATGAAACAAAATGAATATTCTATTTGAGTGATTACCATGCTTAAGGAAATTATGCTAATTCATTTACATGTGGGTGATTCAGCCCTTTGAATAATGATTTCCTTAACTAAAGCAGTTATTATTATAGGTGAGATTATATAATAGAAAAATTTAAAAGAGGCTGTAACCACACTTGATATAGTCTAAGTCATCCGGAAAACACTGTGGATATTTGAACTGATTGATTTTTCAGACTACCAGTATTTGCTGAGCTTATTGAAGAGCCTTTGCAATTACTTTTTACTATCAAATGTAAATTTTGTACAATTACAAAAAAACTGTTAAAATTCTCTATCCAGTGCTTTGTTATTACTTGTCCAATTGTGACACTTCATATTTACATAGCACTTATTGTGTGTTATTATTATGGTATTGTTTTAACTGATCTATATTCATTGTTTTATTTTCTTACCATAACAACTCTATGGCTTCTGTAATAATTACATAGGAAGAGTTTTGGTGGAATTTTATGCACGCTGCCTTTTTACAAAACAATGACAAAAGTAGACATGTTTGCAAACACTTACTCCCTTGCCCAGACTCAGAGGAGTTAGTTGCAATAAAGATAAGTGAAAATTTCAAGTCCATATTTCCATAACACTGACCCAAAGCTTGTGACCCCGAGGAGGAGAAGGACATAAAAGGAAATGAGAAAGACACATGAGATTCTTTGAAAGGGCCATGGCAAATAATGACAATTCAGAGCCACTCTCATCAGTAACTTTATTTTCACACTCAGGTACATTCATGCCACAAGTAATTACCTGCCCTCTCCTTTGCTACTTGCATATTCCTGTGATCTGTTCCATTGCACTAAACACAGCATTACAACTACCTGCCCGGCATGTTCTAAAGGCCCTGTGCTCCAAGCTCTGCAATGGCTTGGAGCTCTCCTCTCTGTGGCTCATACATCTTCAGGCTTTGCCTCACAGTTTCCTAGCTGAAACTTCTTTCTCTCTTGTGAGTCCTAGTCTCCTGGGCTTTGGTTTCATATATATATTTGGCTCTTTATTTCCAGCCAAATGGATCACCTGTCTAGTTTCATTCAACAGTACTACTACTAATAGTACCTGCAAGCACTTGCTAGGCACTCAAAAGTCATTCATTTTTAAAGCTGATCAACATTGCCAGGTAAGAACTATTACCCATATTGTCCTAATGGAGAGGGGAGGCCATGGAAAGTTTATCTTGGGAAGTGACATTTAAGCTAAACGCTTAAGTGTAAGAGGGTTTCAACTTGTGAAGATAAGAGACAAAATTACTCCAGGCAGAGGGTGGTTCAGTGTAAGCAAACACTTTTAATTAGGAAAATCCCTGGTACTCAGAACAATCTAGTGTGAGCGGAGAAAACTGTGTGAGGGGCAGGGTGGCAGGTGTCTCCAGACGAAGGGTATGTGGGTCAGTGTAGGCCAGGCAGGATTGAACAAGGCTGCCTTGCTGCATATCCTCCACTAAACGGTGGACTCGGTAAAGTCAGGGACCGTGTTTCATTCACGTGGGCTCCCAGGGCCTGGAACTTCTGTTGACCCTTAGTGTCAGCTGGAATAGCAGTTTTGCAATTGCTGGTGGTACTAGAATTGTTGGTGATAAAATTCTGGTAGTATTATGGCACAATTAGTGGTGATATCCAGGGTAGACCTGTTGGTACTTTTCTGGTGGAACTGCGAGTGGTATTGGTGGTGGTATTCGTATTCACTGTAGTAGATAGCAGTGAATGTCTAGAGATGATCACTATCTTACTGAATTGCTGCATCTATGTGCCATATTTGACAGTCCATACCACTGAGAGGTGAATTAATAGCTAACATTGAAGCATAGACTAGGAGGTGAAAAGCAATTAAAATAGGTCAGCTAGTTTTATTAACATGCTTGACCAGAGGGAGACCTGAGGGTTCAGACAAAGCTAAGTTTAAATAATTTACATTCCTTAATGATTACATCCTCAGCATCATTCTTTTTGTGCTTATAAAATGTGCTCTGACTCTGGTGCCAATACGGTCTAATCCTCCCTGAATTGCCTAGATGTGATGCTATCACCTGAGAATGCTCTATCTGTCGGGAACGGATTTGGAGAACTTAAAAACAGATTCTATAGTTTTGGTAGTAATTCAGATTTCATCCAGAGGGCATAGGGGCCAGGGGAAGAAAGGTAGCTTCCTCTTTCATAAGAATGTTACCCACCAGCCAGCAGGACTTCAATAAATTACAGGTTCCCTTAAAATTTACCAGTGCCGTTCTATGAGCTACTATTACGGGGATGAATAAACCATAGCTCCCGACCTTTAGCAGCCTTTAATGATACCATTTATTCAGCACCAGACACTTGTATTAGGCTCATAATATCTCTTACATTATTTAATCTAATGAAAATATGATTATACCAATTTTATACTTGAGAAAACTGAGGGAAACCCCTACACTTGGCCATTAATTAGTGTGCCCTCCCTACTTGCTCTTGGATAAAGACACCATAAAGTGTTTACTATGTCTTAGTGATATCAGGGAACCTTAAAGTTAAGATTAGGGACCCCTGGAGAGAAGTCCATAGGAAAGGTCCATTGTATCCTTAGGATCCAACCTTAGGAAAGGACTCAGGAGCACTGTCCCAAAGGATGGACACCGATGATGTACCCTCAGGTTGTATGAATGTATCTCCAAACAGGTCCACATACTCTGACCAGTGGTATCTGATAGAATGGGGCTGGGACCTAGAGGGGTCAGTCACCTTAAAGACTCATGGTCAAACAATGGCTGCTCCGTGAGTCGTCAATCATTATTTAATCATTTTGTGTTTACTCATAACATTTTGTCAAAATGAACTTAAAACCAAACTCTCTGTCAAGATAAAACCATTTGTTTAGCTCTGCCTATAATTCTCTCATGCCCTGAAATTCTACAATCAGAAAGTGATCCCTTCATTTTATTTTTTTCAAGAGGACATTAAATCGTTTCTTGATTACACATGACAATGGATGATACCCATTTGTCATTTTATCTGGCACCATAACTCAATTTAGATACTTTGCATAGGATGTGCCAACAATCATTAATAACCAAATAAACTCAATGACTCTGCTTGGGTGACCCTTTTAATGGTGAACTCCAGGTCATGACACAGGGACTGTCAATTCAACTACACTAAGGTTTCCGATGACAATGGCTTCTGTGCCCAAGAAGGTTGTAAATACATTTCAATGAAACCTTGCATCACCCTGAAGGAATTCTGACTTCACACTGTTGAGGTAATTTATCAAGATGGCTTCTGAGCAGACTAACTTTACACAGCACACTTATTCTATATCATGATCAGACTATTGCATTTAGACTATTCTACGTCATGATCAGACTATTACATATATTAAAACTAAAATAATCTCTCATACAATTAGTCACAAATAAAGTCCTTGAATTTTTTGCACATTCACAGAAGTATTGTCTAACACAAGTCTTCTTGGTAGCAGCTGGGGCCCTGCCCCCACTCAGCTTGGCTGGGTTCACACATCTGTCGTAACCTGTAGCTTCCCTGTCACTTCCCTGGCTCTCCCCTCCTGCTAAGCATTGTTTCCTGGAGGTAATTCAAACCTCCTGCCACTGCCATCGCTAATGCTACTGCTGGAACAACATAGCCACCTTGGGAAGCTATCCCTTTAAATCAAGATATTATCCTTTTTAACAAATTAGGAATTACTAGACATGGGTTACCTTAGAGTAAATTAATTTGCTTTTTCCTTTTTTCAGAGAGGCTATGATTAATAAAGTTGGGAGTGGTGGTAGAATTATCTACATATATAAAAGCCTAAGCAACCAAACCACCGAATGATGGAACAACCCAACAATTGGTCGCTATAATGCGCACTGACCACCAGGGGGCAGACGCTCAATGCAGGAGTTTCCCCCTTGTGGTCAGTGTGCTCCCACAGAGGGAGCCCTGCTCATGGACCCATCCTGGTGGCCCACCAGTCTGGCGGCAGCCAATCACTCCCTCAGTAGTCCTGCAGGTCCAATCTCCAGAGAATGGGCCAGGCACCGATGGACCAGTGCCGCTGGCACAATCCTGACAGCACCGCAGGCCTCCTGGAAGTTGATCTCAGACACCGTGGCCGCTTCCCCTCTTTAGATGCTCCGCAAGGAAGAAACTATATAAAAGTGGCTGCCAGGTGGCTCCGGACAACTGGTGTGAACATCAAAGGGATGGATCTGGATCCCAGTCCAGCAAGGGAATCCTGCTGCTGCTGCTGCTGTGACATGAGCCTCTCCCGATCACGACTGACTGGGTTCAAGCCCGAGGCAGGCACAGTGAGGCCGGGATGAGCCAGAGCAGCAGGCAGCATTGGACTTTTGTTTTCACCCTGATCCCCGCAGGCCACCTCAAGGGACTGCCCCCCCCCCCCCCACCACCACCTGTGCACGAATTTGTGCACCAGGCCTCTAGTAATAAATAAAAAAGAGAAAGGTTTGAAAGATAAAGGTGAGTGCCATCAACTTAAAAATTATAATCTTAAAAGCTCAGGATTTACCTATGTGTATATGCCCACTAGAAACATGTACACATTCACTAAAGATGTGCACTAGAATGTTGAGAGAGTTCTGCGAGCAGTTAGCAAAAACTAGAATGGTGGAAATTCCCACCAATACTAGAATGGATAAACTAACTTTTGTATATTCACACAAATAAATACTATAACCCACAAGGATAAATTAACTATTGCTGCACAAAACAACATGGATAAATCTTACAAATGTGAAAATTAGCAAAAGAAGCCATACACACAACAGTTCATACTGGGTGGTTCTAGTAACCAAATACAAAAAACAGGTGAATTTAAACTATTAGGCTAACGACCTCTCACAGGTTTGGGGTGAGTAGAGGGCTCCACAGAAGGGCATTTGTGCTGCTGCTTACAGGGGGGTGTTCAGTTTGTGAGAATTCACTGGGCTGTGCATTAACGACATGGCTATTTTTCTGTATGTATATTATGCTTCCCCCAAAAAAGAAGAGAAAGCAGGAAAAAACAAAGATTTTGCATCCAATGTCTAGAATTAAAGTTAGTTCCCCTACAGGATATGTAATCACTTAACCACTCTTAAGTCCTGAGTTCTTTGTCTATAAAAGAGGAATGAGCCCTGACCGGTTTGGCTCAGTGGATGGAGCATCGGCCTGCGCACTGAAGGGTCCCGGGTTCGATTCCGGTCGGGGGCATGTGCCTTGGTTGCGGGCACATCCCCAGTGGGGGGTGTGCAGGGGCAGCTGATCGATGTTTCTCTCTCATTGATGTTTCTAGCTCTTATACCTCTCCCTTCCTCTATGTAAAAAATCAATAAAATATATATTTTTTTTTTAAAAAAAGAGGAATGAACATGAGATCAAATGAGATTAAATTTTGGGACATGCTTTAGTAAATATTAAGTTCTGGTCATCTGTTAATTATTTAGTCTAGTGGTTTTCCATCCTAGCTGTGAGTGAGGGTCACCTAAGGAGATTATAATGACAACTACATAGAACACTTAGTCCCACCACCCTAGAGATTTTGATTCACCAGGTATGGAGAGAAGTCAACGCACCTCTAATTTCAGAAGCTCCGCAGGGAGCAGCCATGGTTAGAATCACTGATTGAAAAAAAAAAACTATCTTATTTTATTTTATTTTATTTTATTTTTAAAAAATTCTTTCAATTACAGTTTTCATTCAATGTTATTTTGTATTAGTTTCAGGTATACCACATAGTGGTTAGACAATCATATACTTTACATAGTTGCCCCCCCGCACCCGATATTTCCAGGACCCACCTGGCACCATGCATCATTATCACACGTATCTCCTTAATGTCAAATGCCCTTTCAGGCTCATTCCTGGGACCTGTGCTCTTCATCTACATTTTGCCAATCACAAGTCACACAGACACAATGCCTTTTCAGAAAGTCCAGTGCAGCTGGAATAACAAATGCCTGACTAGTGAGCAAGGGCTCTGAGGAGCAAACAGGCCTCTCATCTGAAACCAGGCTCCCTGAAGCAGAAGCTCTTGTTCTTGGTGGGAAACTCACGAGTGAACTCTAAGTGTAGAACGTCTTCACGGCTGTATCCAAAGCCCAAGCGTCTGCCATCGTGTGTCTACGCCAGACACCATGATCCAATTCATGCTTTGGTTGTGTTTCTCCTCCACTTAGGAGACAAACACCAGCTGTCAGAAGAGTTTTTTATAATATTTCTTTTGACATCTTTTTGTGCTTTTGCTAGCATGTTGTTTCAACACCAGACCTCTTTACACATATAGAATCGCTAGACTCCAAGAAGGACAACCATCCCCATCAGTAAATAAAGCGCATGAAGTCAGAATGGTTTGAGGTTTCCCTTTGAATCCCTATGACATTCAAACTGCTTCATTTCTCTTCCTGTAATTTCTCATTTTCTCCTTAGATAGTTTCATTGCACTCAAGAAAGGGTTCATAGCAAGCCAAGGCAACATTTGCATGTTGCCCCAACAGTAAATACTGAAAAAAACAGCTGCTGAATTTAATCGGTTAGTCATTTTGAGACTAGATTGCTTTCTACAGCCAAAGATAAGACTATAGATTTTATATGGTCTAGTTGTTAAAATGCACTTAAAACAAACAACTCTTCCTTGAACCTATGAAGCTGTATCTGTGTGTGACTTTTATAGCCAATATGTGGTGTTAGAGTGGATTATATCTGAATTGAATTTGTAATGCTGCTCTGTGCCTTTATTTCCTGTTTTAGGATCCTGGTTATCAATTCATAGCCTGAAAGGAATCTATTCTAGTAGCATCCTACACCTTTGTCATATATATGGCTGGAAAAATAATTTATTTAAGACTATTTAAATTAATTAACAAAATAAAACAATGGAAAGCTACTTATTAGTTTCTTGAGAACTTGCTTAAATTTAATTAGGTATAGTTTTTAAATTCAGAGCTTTCTTAAAAATATAAACCACAGAAATAGTAGGTACATCCTTTGTGACTAAGACCATCTGAAGAAAACGAAATTACAAAGAAGTAACTGAGAAATAATAGCGGGACAACACAGACTTTTTTGTTTGTTTGTTTTCAGCACACCGTATCATCTGAGACACAGTGTAGAGAATTACAGAATACCCACCAGCAAACATTAAAAATTCATTTTCGAATTAGTGTTATTTTGTCACATAAATAATTTAAGTAAAAGTTTGGTAGTGCCTTGTTATTTTACATCGTTAAGGTATGAGCTCTTCCAACAATGTCTTCTGTTTGTCTTGTTCTTTTTTTTTTCAAATTAAACATTAACTTTTTCCTCTTACACAGTAGGCTTGAAATCATCCTGCAATGCACTGCAGAGGACATGCTGAGTTAAACCCGCTGGTCCTTTAGTACCCATTCTCTTCCCTTCTTCCCTACCTGTTGCTCCTTGAAGTCAGGCCTGTGGACCCCCTGCCGGTGGTGCCTCCACCCTCCTTGCCCAGCTGTGGCTTACTCTGCAGCTGCCTCTCACTCTCTCACTGTCCTCTATGCCTCTCTCTCTAATCCGTGTTTTCTTATCGCTCCTGGCTGCTGCTTCTTCCCTAATGTTCTCTTCTTGCTTTCCATGTGGGTAGAGGATCAATTCATAGCCTGAAAGGAATCTATGGGACCATTGCCTTTCCCCCCCAGTTATGAACTATAAGGTGGGTTGGAGAAGTTAGTGAACCTCCTTTGATATGGATGTCTTGCTAAGCTTAATAGTCACCCCCCTTTTGTTTTGGTGGACAATTAATCTTAATTGAGCATAGATCAATGAAGATGAGGTTGCTTTTGGTCAAATTTGGATAGACAACTGATTTTTTCTCCAGGTCTGTGATAAGGAGAGGATAAGACCCTCAAATGGCAGTTAGAATACAGACAGGACAGTGCTGTGAACAACAATCGCCTTTGACCACTCCATCAGCACAAAGCAGTGGTGAATGTAGGAGCCAGTAAGAGTCACAGATTTTTAATTCAAACCCAGCTCTACCATTGATTAGCTGTGTAGCAAGGGCAATCTCTCCATGTCTTGGTATTAAGAATGATAGCTATCCTATCTTTTATGATTATGTAAGTTCATACATCTAAGACCCTTAGAATAGGGTCCGGCATAACGTAAGTTCTCAAATATCAAATGATTATTCATACATTTTGGATTTCATTACACTAATGAGAGTCAGAGGGTGATACAGTCATGAAAGTGAAAATCATGATGAGAAGAAAGTGATCACAGTAACTATTTGTCTTCTGAACCTAAAGGAGCTACATAGAAAATGGCCCGTAACATCTTCCTTCAGATCAGGAATGGGAAAATACTTTTGTTCTGTCCTCCTCCAATGGTAGTCATCCGACAACTTTCAATAATGTTCAGATTGACTGATAGATTAAAATACTAGGATGTCTCCCATCTTTTTTCAGCAAAGTGCCTTCACTTTGCTTAATAATAAATTCCGTGGTGCCCTCTCTGAATCACCCAGCATCCCTAGAGAAATGATAGAAAGGTAGGTGGGTAGGAAGACTGTCCAGTCTAAACTGGTGAAGCTTTGCCAACTCCACCAACAATCCAGGGATCTAGTGTCTTAAAACAAGTGTGCTTGCTACACTAAGCCTTTCAGATATCATATTCATTCCTTCCTTAAAACTGTCCTACGCAACAGAGTTCATAATTTTCCCCATTTTACATACGGGCATGTACTATTTGCCTGGCATTTTAAATTGCAGATAAAAAAATGACCCAGACAGGCATAATCATGACCAATCCAGAATTTACATCCTCATAAAGAGGATAGACATTTAACTCTATTAACAAAATGATTTATTTAAAGTAGTGATTCATACTTGAAAGAACAGTTGTGAGATGCCATGAGTTCATATCTCAGGGGCATCTGGTTCTAGGAACCAGACAAAAACAAATTTATGCATACATATGGTCAGGCCTCAGTGGATGGGTCCAGGAAAAAGAACTGTGTTTTCAATGAACCTGGGGTAGGATGCAGCATGGCCTATTCTAAAACATGGCTTGCTGGGAGTCAGAGAGAGGGAAGGGGGAAAGTGGGAGAGGTTAATGTGAGTGAGGCCAGTGGGGCTTAATAATGCAGGCTCTGTGACCATATTAAATATTTTTAGCTGGATTCAAAATATAATGGAGAACCATTGAAATAGTTTAATAATGGAAATGACATGATCATATAGTTGTTTATATCCTGGCGCGCGCTCTCTCTCTCTCTCTCTCTCTCTCTCTCTCTCTCGTATTTAACTTCAAAATATCTTTTGTGATATTTTGGTATAAAGCTATATATAAAACATTATTTTAAAAATTTATGCTTTACTTTTTAAATAATGGAACAATGTGCCTTTGGGGACATTTCATTTTGAAGAGGAGATTTACAATCCTCAGGAAAAGACAGTAAAGTTATTGACTACAAAAATAGGAATTTGGAAATAATAAGAAAAATTTTCCTGTTTGCCAACATTTTAGTATTTCAAGAATATTGATAAGGTAGTAAGAGAATAGTGTGCCTTTGAAAGCAAGGTTCTAATTTACATACAAACTTAATTGGCCATGAGATCTTTAACATCACTTTCTTCAGCCCAAGTGTCAAAGTTTTTTTCTTTGCTCTAAAAATCCTCAAAGAGTAAATAGACTTATATAACACAGAGAAGTTTTTAAAACTTTATCCTAGTCATAATTCAGTGTTATTTTAACTCATTTATAAATAAGTTCTAAGCAACACACTGCAGTGTGAAATATGAAAGTGAAAAAGACACATTTTCTATGTTTTAGAGTTTGAAGGGCAAGAAATTTTTAAACCAAAAAAGGGAGTAAGAAGGACTCTATTTTCTTACTTCTAAGTCATTCTTCAAACTTTTTCATAACTATAGTTTCCATATACTCACCTGTAAAAATTGTATTTAAAGTCTTGATTTCTGATCACATGTTTAGTCAATCAAAATACTGAAAATGCTATTATTCTAGCAATAATCTGCACCTTCCTAGTACAGTTTTGGGTCCTTTAATGACAAGGATATGTTCAAAGAAATGTCATTAGGCAATTTCCAGACCATGTGAATATCATAGAGGGCACTGATAGACTCCTACACACCTAGGCTAGATGGTCTAGTCCCGTGGTTGGCAAACTGCGGCTCGCGAGCCACATGCGGATCTTTGGCCCCTTGAGTGTGGCTCTTCCACAAAATATCACG
>NW_005871195.1:3049532-3053590 GCF_000147115.1 Myotis lucifugus
GCTGAAAAACAAACAAACCGAACAGTCTGTGTGTCGCGCTATATCTCTTCAGTTTACTTCTTGTAAATTCGGTTCGTTCAGATGTCCTTAGTCACAAAGGATGTACCCTACTATGTCTGGTGGTTTATATTTTTAAGAAAGCTCTGAATTTAAAAACTATACCTAATTTAAATTTAAGCAAGCTCTCAAGAAACTAATAAGTAGCTTTCCATTGTTTTTATTTTGTTAATTAAATTTAAATAGTCTTAAATAAATTATTTTTCCCAGCCATATATATGACAGAGGTGTAGGATGCTACTAGAATAGATTCCTTTCAGGCTATGAATTGATAACCAGGATCCTAAAACAGGAAATAAAGGCACAGAGCAGCATTACAAATTCAATTCAGATATAATCCACTCTAACACCACATATTGGCTATAAAAGTCACACACAGATACAGCTTCATAGGTTCAAGGAAGAGTTGTTTGTTTTAAGTGCATTTTAACAACTAGACCATATACAGAAGTCAGTATTTTGTGGAAGAGCCACACTCAAAGGGCCAAAGAGCCGCATGTGGCTCGTGAGCCGCAGTTTGCCGACCACTGGTCACCAATTACTCCTAAGCTACAAACCTATAGAGCACTCCACTGTGCAAAAGAAGATTAAATCAAGCCCAAGAGAAAATGATGCAATCAAGAGATGTGGTAAACACAGATGTATGAGGCCGCTTCTGGCAGGACTTGCCATACTGTTTTATAGCAAACTTTTTATTAATAAATAGAAAGGTACAATGAAAAATAACAATAAAATGTATAGTGTAGTAAATACATAAACCAGTAACATAGTCGTGTATTATCATCAGTATTAAGTACTGTACATCATTGTGTGTGCAATGCTTTCAGATGACAGGGAAACATGGGTTAGTATGCACCAGCATCACCACAGACATGTGATTAAATGCCCTGTGCTATGACCTTATGATGGCTACAAGGTCACAAAGCAATAGGAAATTTTTAGCTCCATATGATCTTGTGGGACCACTGTCCTATATGCGGCCTGTTGCTAAATAAAACATTGTTATAGGGCACATGACTGTGCTCCAATACTGCTCTTCTCAGTGAAACCATACATTTTTTTCTGCCATGTTCCTGTTTTATGTGCTCTCCATTGCACATATTTCTGATCAGTTACTAGATGCTTCACATTCATATCCACTTAGAAAACCCTGTGTATTCTGTGCACCATTAAAAAGCCTGCACAAAAGGCATTTCATTCTCTGAATAATAGTCCATTTTATGAGTCTACCATGATGAAGTAGCTTATTTCTCCAGTTTTCAACATTTAAGCTACATCTGTACTTTTGCTATAAATGATGCTGTGGTGAAAATCATTTCTCATAAACTTTCATCTGCATTTCATGCTACTTTTCAGGTAGAATCCCAGAAGAGAAATTCAAAGATCAGGTTTATGCTCAAGGGTATTGGGATATATCGCCAAGTGATTTCACCAGAAGTTATAAAAGTTTTCTGTTGAAACTGCTTGTAAGAAAATGTTATTTAAATGCTTGGGGTAAAATCTAACATACGGTGTGCTCTTTGTCTCTGGGTACCAGGTGGAAGTGCAGGAGGGGGTCGGCTTGGAAAAGATTGTTTTATCGCTGCCCTTATTTAGAATTGTCATGAACATGGTGAAAGTAAAAAGCAGGTCCATTTTAGTTGGTATTATTATTATTATTATTATTAAACTCTCAACAGACAATGCAACACCCCCTTATGCCTACATCTTCGGCAGGACACTGTTCTTAGTTATGTACACTTATAAACATAAAGACAGAGAAACATATCAGTTTGCTGACATGGGCAACAAACAGGGTATTTATTCAATGATTTTTACGGTGCATTTGTCACATGTCCACATTCCATTAAGAAATAGAAATAGAATGTTGAGCAAGGTCCATGCTTTTAAGCAGTAAAGTGGAGGCTGACATGAGGGTAATTTTTTATTCTCTTCTACATAGTGGCAATGCCCAAATTTATAAAAAATGAACAAATTACTTTTGTCATCAGTGATAAATATGTTTATAACTAAAAGTTAAAACTGGTAAAAAGCAATCTAGTGGTAATCACGCTTTAATTTCATAA
Organism: Myotis lucifugus; assembly: GCF_000147115.1. NCBI lineage: Eukaryota > Metazoa > Chordata > Mammalia > Chiroptera > Vespertilionidae > Myotis > Myotis lucifugus. Next base: position 3,051,656 of record NW_005871195.1, read on the forward strand.
ACTTGATCCAATGCTTCATCAACAAACTCGTTTTTATAAAAGGGAACATTGGAAGGGCTCTAAGAGAGAGAATATAAAAAACACAAATGGAAGAATGTGGGTTGACAAATCCTGGGAAGTTTCTATGTTTGAAATAAGGTCTCCTCTTCCTTCTTCGCTCCTTGAACCCACTGATCTGCCCAAAGACACATCCCAAAAAGCCTCATGCACTGCCTCGGGCACAACGAACCACAGAGGCCTTACAAACTTTATAGAACCACAACTGCAACAGGCTTTGGGGCCATTACACTGTGTCATTGCTAAGACACCAGGTACATTACTTGACACTCTTGAAATGCTTAAAGAGCATGTGCCTTCACAGGAGCCAGGGCACAAGGCTGAGATGAAGATTTCCCGAGAAATCTAAGCAAAGAGGGAAAAATCTAGAAAAAATGATGATGGCTCAGGTGGTGTCATGAAGATCTGGGCTGAGCCTTCATGACACAGAGCACTCATCAGACACAAGATACCATCAACCACTTATTTCACCGATACTTTTGGTGCCCTCAGCTGAGTTATAGGCAGAGAGTGATATTGGGTGCATACAAGTGAGTGAAGCTGACAAACTGTTTCCCTCATGGCCCTTCATAGTTGAACAAAATCCAATACAACAAGGAAACAAAATAAATAAATTATATATTTTCAAGTCTACTGTATTAAAAAAGAACAGCGTGATTTGAGATTGAATAGGGCACCCTATGTAAGGTGGGATATGCATAGGAAGCCCATCTGGGAAGGTGACATTCCAGCTGAATCCAAGAGAACAAGGAGCTGGACATTACAGAGCAGAAGAAATGGATTCCAAGGCCAGGAAATGGCAAGTAAGAGTCCATGAAGCAGGATAGATGGCACGTGAAGCCCCGAGAGACAAGTTGGGAACAAGTGGGACGATGGTGCCAGATGGATTTGGAAATGTGGGCAGGGACCAAGTGAAGAACTCTCTGGGGACCAGCAGACAGAATCATACGGTTGATGAGTGGAAGGATTTGGAACAAGTAAGACTGGAAGAGACATAAAGAAGTAGCACTGCTGTGAATTCAGCCACATCTGGGAAGTCACCAGATCTCCTTTGGAGAGAAGAGACACACAAAAATGTCACATAAAACCCATAACATCACTGCTGTAATGCATCCCCATGACATGTCTGGTACCAGGAATTGGGGGCAGAGGTACCAGCTGGACCCCCTGCCTATTACTACACATACCAGGTAATGGCCAAGCAAAATGGCAGAGCATGGTTACCATGTAAACCAGAGTGATCATTTCATGCCGGTCCTACTCTATCCCAGAGCTACTGGTGCCAGCACCTGATACTCTCCAGGGAAGAAAGAAGTAAAATTAAATTCAGTGTTTCTATTCTCTGATTATGTCTATAACATGCACAGTATGTTTAAATGTGACATAACTGCAGAATAACAGTTCATTTCCTTATTCCTTTGGTGCCGGGAGCCGGTCCATCCTTGCTGCTTGACACAGTCGCTGCAGGAAAGAAACATCTGCACAGCATATGTTTCAAGGGACCTGGCATATATAGCATATTGTTCTTAATATGTTTGCTCTCTTTAGCGCCATGTGTTTTAACCAAGGTCACCTCTCCGAGAAAGGTTGTTTCCCCAGGTGGGGATTTTTCCCTGAGGTTAGGGAGGGGATACAACCCCTTAATTAAGCGCCAGGCGGGTAGTTAAGCTACATAATCTTTACTCCCTGGAATGGAGATAAGAAACGCCCTAACCTTTGTAATAGAAATTGACAGGATTAAAATCGGCTGGTATAAATACGGATGTAACAAGACAATAAACATCAGATCCTGATCAGTTCCTAACCAGAACTCCGAGCAGAACTTTGGCTGGAGATCCTGGCTAGAGGTCCTGACTAGGCTGCTGATCAACTGAAGGC
>NW_005871195.1:3053690-3075411 GCF_000147115.1 Myotis lucifugus
ATATGCCAAGGTGTACCCCCAGGGTCTTGTGACAAATACCCTGACCCGGAAGCTGCCAGAGCTTGGAATGTCTCAGTAGGGCCACAACTTTGACAAAATGGTTGAACCAACATCTTTTTTTAAAGAATTTATTTATTTTAAATTTATATTTATTATTGAAAGTATTACAGATGTCCTCCTTGGTTGTAGGTCCTTGCTTTTCATCACTTTGAATATTTCTTGCCAATCCCTTCTAGCCTGCAAAGTTTCTGTAAAAAATCAGCTGACAGCCTTATGGGAGCTACCTTGTCTTGTTTTGCTGCTTTCAAAATTATCTCTTTGTCTTTAATCTTTTGCATTTAATTATGATGTGTCTTGGTGTGGGCCTCTTTGGATTCATCTTGTTTAGGACTCTCTGTGCTTCCTGGACTTGTATGTCTATTTCCTTCACCAGCAAAGGGAAGTTTTCCATCATTATTTTTCACATAACTTTTCAAATTCTTGCTCTCTCTCTTTTCCTCTGGAATCCCCATAATGCAAATATTCATATGTTTGAAGTTGTCCCAGAGGCTGCTTATACTATCCTCATTTCTCTGGATTCTTTTTGCTGTTCTGATTGGGTGTTTTCTGCTTTCGTATCTTCTAAATCTCTGATTAGATCCTCTGCTGCATCTATTCCACTATGATTTTTTAAACATATTTTTTTATTTATTTCAGAGAGGAAGGGAGAGGGAGAGAGAGATAGAAACATCAATGATGAGAGAGAATCATTGATTGGCTACTTCCTGCACATCCCCAACTGGGGATCAATCCCACACCCCGGGCAATGTGCCCTGACTGGAAATCAAACCTGACCTCCTGGTTCATAGGTTGACTCTCAACCACTGAGCCATGTCAGTTGGGCATAAGAAGGTTATTTTGATACAAGTAAGTAGGTCATAGAAAGAATACTCATGCCCCCCTTTGAATAGAGTAGGTCTAGGAATAATAAATAACTAAAATTCAAGTCCATCTTAAGCAAAAAGAAATTATAATGAAATGTAACTGATCATATGGAAAAATTGCCTTTGTTGCTAGACTAATTCTTCTACTGCTAAGATTAGAATGGAAAGAATTGAATGTTGGCACTTCAATATTAATTGGTCTTTCAAAGCTCAAACAGAACTGGCTATTTAGGATCAATTTGGGAAGACTGCAGGCACAATTTTTTTAAATCATCCAATGGAAAGGAAAAGAAATAAGTGCGAAGAGGCTTAAGGACATTATTAAACTCATTTCTTCTTCTTTTTTTAATATAGGGTAAATTATATAAATCTTACCAAATCAACAGAGGGAAAGATAATAGGCCATAATAAAATACGCAATTTATTTTTAAAATGGGAAAAGAGCTATTGAATCATAAATGGCAGAACCATTAGGAAGTTATATAAACGTTTCCCTTTCAAGTACTATAAATTCCTTATCACCCTAATGTCTATGCCCCAACGGTTTTATTCATTACCATAAATTCCAGAAGTCTCATTCTTTCACAATACATTTCAAATAGAGATATTTTATTTTCGTTTTAACAATTAAACAATTTTATAGTCTGGTCTCTTCAAAATACATTCTGCAGTTTGTTCAAATAAATGTGACTCACTTAGTGGTTAACAAAATAGAGGTTAAGTTTCCTCTGAACTTTGCTGTCACTCCTATTGTAGACTTTACGGAATTACCCTGTAGGGGCTGGGAAAAGAGAAGCCATGAATGCATGAATGCCCCACAAGCTCAGACATCTTGTATACTTCTAGAAATAATCTTGTCATTAGAACTTTTCACTAAAAGGAAAGAGGACAAAACAACAACAACAACAACAAAAACCCCTCAATCCCTTTTCTAGCTTTAGATCTAACCAAGAGAACAGACTCACACCCTAACAAGCCTTTGTGTTTTAGAGTCACACATACCTGGGACTAAACTTATGCTCCTCCATTACCCACAGTATGCACTTGAATGAGTCATTAAACAATTTCTGGGCCTTGGCTTTCTACTCTGGAAAATGGACAAAATGAGAACCTAACAAAACCTAGTACCATGCTTAGCTTAAATTATATGCTTTATAAATATTGATTTTGAAGTCAGTTGGCACACGTTTTCAAAATCTGGATCCGTGTCTCACCAAATATCTTTTCAAAGACAAACAGGCTTAGTCCAGGTGGGCTGCTATAATCACAGAATTTATTTCTCACACTTCTGGAGGCTGGGAAGTCCAAGATCGGGGTGCCAGCAGGTCAGTGTTCAGTGTTTCTATCTCCCCAATCCTCACAATACTTGACATGAGCAGGATTTTAAATACTAGTACTTGCTGATGTCATGCCTATGAAGCAAGCCTTTTTTCTCTAGTGTAATAAAGCTCTCCTTAGACAATAATAATGTTTTTAAATGTAACTCCCTTATAGACACAGTAGAAATAATGGGATACTTCTGTCATGATAGAAACAAAGATAAGAATAATGAAAAAGAAAAGAAAATCCTTTCTGAAATATAAATCTGGTTCAAAATTTATCTAGTATATGTGTGGAGTGTTGGCAAAAATACTTGGTTAGCTGTGTGTGGGCTTCAGTGTCATTTTAACTCTAGAGAAAAAGTTGTCTTGCCCATTAAATGGGCAATTAAATTACACTCTCTGTGGCTCTTGCCTACTCTAAAAGTCTTTCATCATAATAAGAAGTAAAAGGAACCCAAAGCAAGATGAGCAATTCTGTTCCTTTAATGCCTTGTTTCTACAGGACGGATGAAAGCCTGCACAAACCGTGTGACATCCCTGGGGTGACTTTCTGCTGCACTTCCTATAACATCTCCATAAAGTAGACACTTGTGCATGCTTCCCACATGCCCCAGCTCCAGTGTCCCTGCCCCTTTCACTTTCTCCTGTCACAGGGCTTCCTCATGCTGTTCCCTCCTGTTTGGGCCTAATGCTCACCCTCTTCCGTTCTCAGCTCACCTCTTTAAGGAGTCCGTCCCGAGTACCCCAACAAGATCACATTCCCCTGTAATGGCTTCCCAGGTGAAATGCCTCTACTTTAGTACAGTCAAATCCATCATCACACACTAAATGAGAGTCAACATTCAAGCGCATAAAGTGTGGGATCGCCTTATATGAAGTTAGTGGAATAAATAAGACTTTGTAGTTTCTCCCTACAACCACAGCATGCAGAGAAATAAACAGTGAGTGGTACATAGTATGACATGGACTGAACTGGGGGTCCCAATGGTCACGACATGGTCACATCCTAATCATGTTCCCTCTGAGATATCAAGACCTGAGCACTGAGAATGGGGGATGAAGACTGGGTCAGGCATGGAAATCAACTGTTTTATACAAACTCCATGTTATTTCTAAGTTTGTGTATTGTGGGGTACCTGTTCTTGAGTTTTATTCCACATAAACTCTGGTTTACATGAAGTTAGCTTGATGTCCATCTCCCTACCTGGACCTTAAGCCTCCTGAGGGCAGAATTCTATGTCATATAGGGCAAACACTCAGTAATTATTTGTTGAAAGGAAATGAAAAGGAAAAAAGAACCATAAAAGTATTTCATGACTGAGAAAGAAAAAGAGATTAGGACATTACATAAATGAAAAAACTTCTTTATATATTTAGAATAAGCTCCAGAGTCCTTTCTGAGCCCTGAAAAGCATTGTATACGTCACCCCCTCAACAACCTCATATCTCCCTACCCCTTTCTCTAAGTTCCTAAGGCGCACCAAACTTCTCCTTTTGCCTAGAATCCTCTTCCCTCAGGTCTCTATTTGACTGGCTCCTTCTCATCTCTCTCACCTCGGCTTTATCATCATCATCTCCTGAGAGAAACCCCATCTGAACCTCCTGTCTATAGCCAATCCCACCCTCGCATCCTGTTACTTTCTGCTGATTGTTTATTTTATAGTCCTCATTCCACACTGAGAATGTGCTGTTTGTAATGTGCTTTGTGTTTATTCATGGACTGAGTGTAATCTCTATGGAAGCTGCATGAAGGCATACCTCATTGTATTCCCAGCCCCTATTACAATGTCTGTCCCAGGACAGGTACTCGGTAAATAGTTGGTGAACAGGGAAATGAAGATGACTCTACTTTGAAAGTAAAGAGCAGGGGCAGGAGGAGCACAGAGCCTGTAGGGGAACTTAGAGGAACTACATAGTCCCACTCAGGGTATATGACCCTTATACCCTGATCCATCCCAGAAGGAGGTGAGGGTGAGATGTGGGGTTTGATCTCTTCCAAACAGCAGGGTAGGCAGCTCTAATCTTCAATAGGAAGCCAATGTGTAGTCTGTAAGGTCTACCTGACATCCATTTATTATCTAACAAAAAACGTCTATTTTTGTTTTCTTTTAGAGGAAGGGAGAGGGAGGGAGAAACATTGATGTGAGACTGAAACATTGATGTGCCCTGACTGGAAATCGAACTAGCGACCTTTCAGTGCATGGAATGATGCCCAATTAACTGAACCACCCTGGCCAGTGCCAAAAAACAACTTTTAAAGAGCCACATGAATGAAAGTGTTTTATGTCAAGCTTCATACATGAACGTGTTTTATTTCAAACTGTATACATGAAAGTGTCTTATTTCAAGCGGCTTAAATGATTTCTCATAAAAATGTGGAACTCTTCAAGACCATCCAAAAATAAAGCCAAAGCAGAATGAATGCTTCTACAGATAATTCTCATCAGAGAATTAAATCTGTCTTGTGTAGGAGCAGTCTCTGTAGCCCCCGAGATTCCTCCAAAAGTCATTCTAAAATTACACATTTGATTTTTAAAGACAACCATGATTAAGCATGACATCTACAGATGCCTGCTCTTCAGTAAAGCTGCAATTTGGGAAAAATCAAAGCCATAAGGAACTACTAGTAAATTATGTAAGGGAGGCTTTTCATTACTCTTTAATCGACTCACTTGGAATTAAGAGGCAAATGAAATTTGATTATTCGGCCAGTTCCATTACAGCTTCTGTGTTTAATTTACTTTTCCTCAGAAGATTATAAAAGTCATATGAACTATTATTACTTGAAGAGTTGAACTTGACTTGTTTTTTTAAGCTCATTCATTAAGTGATTAGTGTTTTAGAGAGCAGAAGCTCTTCATGTGCTATGATTTATTCTATCTCAGCCAATAAAATGCCTTAATTAAAGACTAGCTGAAATCTGCTCTCCATTTTTTTTAAAAAGCTATTCAGAATAAAAGTAAAAGGCAACTTTATTTATTGACTGTTTAGAGTCTTCCTAGTTCATGTAATGAGTTGACAACCTCAACTAAAAAAATAAAAAAGAACAGATATTTTTAAAAAGAATCAATTTGGATATCTTCACATTGAAAAGACTTATTTTTAAAAGTAGCTCAAAATATAGTCTCTGCTAAGGTGTTGATGCTTTTTAAATTAAGAATTAAAATAAGGCAGGTTTATAAAAAGATAGCTAGCTCCTAACATCTATTGCAAATGCTTCAGTACTTGTCAGTTAGGCAAGATGCTGGTTTTCTGTACATGGGGTGGCATCTACTCATACAATCCACAAAAAGTCTTAATGGCTTAATGGAGAAAAAGAAAGTTGGCAATAATCCTGTTCTATCATTTTAACTGACGACTACTTCCTAACATTTTGACCTGTGCAATAAAACCATCTGAGCTTTAAAGTAAACTGAAAGAGAGGATGGTCATTTTTATAGCTCCAATGCTGATATGCACTTAGTTGACTTTTCGAGATGTGCTTTCTACACATCTTCCTAAGTCCTGAAAGCCACTAAAAGTTTGTATTCACACACACACACACACACACACACACACACACACACACACACACCGTGAGTGCAGCACACTGTACCTGCCAGAACCCTATCTAAACCATAAGCAATTTTGGTGTCTCATAGCATATGGGGCTGGGTTTCATCTTTTAACTCAACTGTTAGCATCTGCATGGTTCTTAATTCAGTGACAGCCCTCCTGAGAGTCATAGTTCCCCTGCATCATTGCCAGTTTCTGCTTTAGATTATTCCAATAAAAGATAGGGTGACATATACTTGAAACATAACAAGAACAAACCTTTATTAAGACTCTATTATTATTGCCAGACTTTGTGCAACATGCTTTGCATAAAGATCTCACCCAATCTTTTTAACAATTAGGGTAGATTAGCATCGTCACACCTATTTTACAATAAATCAGAGTTCAAAGAGGAGAATTTACTTGCGCAGGTCACACAGTTAAGGACCCAGGATTTAAATATGACTCTCCACCTCCTTATTTATCATTTATTCTTTTACTAATTTTCCTCTTATAGCCACAAACTACTTCAAACTACTTTCCTACCCATTTTTGGAAAGAGATATAAACATTTGTACACATTACACACACACACACACACACATTGATTTCAATTCCACAAACACTGAATACATGTGAAAGGAGCCAGTTTCAAAACTGATAGACCATCTTTGTCTATAATTTGTCTACAGTGCAGCTTGTTAATTTAAGATACTGAATTTCGAAGCCTACCATTTGGCACCTCCCACAGTACGACCTCTTTTATTTTGCTGGAATTGCTAATGGTGCTTTCCACCACACAAATGATGCCTTTCCCTGTCTGTCCTCTGTAAACAACCACAGGTGCGGGTTTTGTTCTGTCTGTGCACAAGGCCTGCTGCTGTCGGTCTCCCTGCTGAGAAGTCCCCTCACTAGACCGCTGCCCACAACTAGCTGTTGTTCTATTCTGCTGACTTCCAGCCACTCAGCTCCCCTGATTCAGATGCTGTGATTCTCTGGGGCCTGGAAGTATTGTTTCCATAGGCTTGGGTTAAACACCCTCCCGTGTTTTTAGATAGCTTCAAGAGTAAAGATGTGAATATAAATATACCACCTGATTCTAATTTTGAAAATAGCTGCTTCTCCCTACCAGGGTCCTGTGGAACTTCCAGCTTAGTCCATAAATAAAACCTGCATTTCTTATCTAGGTATGAAAATTAGATCTCAGATAAATGCTACACTTGTGCTTTTGTTTTCCAGTTACTTTCTATGCAATAACAATAATATTGGAGAAAAATGTTTGAGGGAAAGGAAAAAAAGTCCCGCTGTCCTAGTAATATCAGACTGCTTTTCCAAGTAACCACTGCCTTCATTTATTTAGCAGCCTATACATATCTGATTCGGGGTGTGGGTTTATTTAGCAGAGATTCACAATGATTATGTTTCTCTAACTCATTACAAGTTAAACACAATCAATCGATATTTCACATCATCTGTGCACTGTCCATCAACATCCTATTCTACCTATATAAAGAAAAAGCCACATGGAATAATTAGTCTCTTATTTTTCAGAGTCACCACCTTTTAGCTTTTAGCATGGATCACAGGGTTAGAAATCAAAGTGAATCTTTTTTTAAGGAAAAGCTGGGCTTTGAGAATCCATGAATAATAACCCAAGTGACATATTTGTTACCCAGCTTGTCTGGGACAGAGTTCTACCTGGAGCAGAACTGGGACCAACCAGGAGTCAGGATTTCCCCTCAAGTTATCAATAGCAAAGTCCTCTCCCGTTTAAATTTCTGAGTCAAAACTGTCAACTAACTATATTTAGTAGGAAAGATTCTTTTTCCCACATCCTAAATTATTCTTACATTATCTCCCCTTCCACCTCTCTCTGCTATCAACTGAGGCCTCTGATAATTTACCAACTATAGGATATAACAGGCTCTCTTAATATGGCTTGTTTCCTTCAGGTTTGCTCCCATGAGGTCCATCCCCTACATGCTTATGGAGTGATCAAGCTATTAATAATACTATTTTGGTACCTTATATGTATTACTCATTGAAGTCAAACAGGTACACATGCACGTAGATACACACCCCCCAACCTGTATCACTCCTATTTTCCATATGAGGAAACCAAGATTTAGTAAAGTTAAGAACTTGATCAAACCTATAGAGTACTAAGGTATAGAGCTAGGATTCAAACCTAGGATTCCTTAACCCACATGTGACCTTGAGTAGAATTTTGTCTTTCTACTCAAAATTCCTGTTCATAGATGCCAAACTGATTGGTATAGTTTGGTCAGATGCTACCATTTGCCAGGAAACATACATTATGAGGGACAATTTATTAACACTATATCCAATAAGAGAAGGATAGACCCCAAGTAAAATCAGGTTGCAATTACAAGGAGAATAAGTGGGTACTGGGTTGGAAAAACAAAGGGCCTCTGATAGCTTCTTTTCATAATAGCCAGGCATTATTCCTTGCAGGTGAAAATATCACTAACTGATAAATAACTGGGTTCATAGGCAAAATGTACTACACGTAGAAACAATAAAATATGGATTCGCTGAATGGAGTCAGTTGGCTGAAGAACAGGGGAGAAGCAGGTGGGCCAGGCTAGGACATCTGGTACCTTAACCAGGTAGTGGCACAATGTTTGGCCAAACTGTCATCTGATTTAGCTTGTTTACAAACTTGTCCACTTAGGTGGTAGTGTTAGGAAAAAGTAAATATATTGGCTACATCTCACAGCCTTCTCTAATGTCCTGTATGGGAAATGAACCCACATCAGATAACTAAAAATCAAGGAAATATGCCCAGGATAAAAGAATCACTTGGAGCACTGGGGCTCCCATAATTTGGAGTCTTGCTGGATTGGAAAAGTATATTTTTATACCTCATGCTAAGTGAGAGATTTAGGGAAATTGGAGCTTAGCAAAAGACAGGACTGATAAGATTTGGGAACTACTCCTGGCCCATGCACTTAAGATGCTCTGCCAGCAAAGACAGACATGATGGTGGTGCTCCTCATTTAGAGCAAGTTTCATATTCCTAGGGCATAGCCATTAAGCTAAAAGAGAAGGAAACTTTCACTTTAAGACTATCTCCAGACTAGATAATTGGCTGTATAATGAAAGTGTGAAATTTCAGGAAAAAGAATAGACTGAAAGCCTGATAAATATTTGAGGGAAAGATATTGCCAAGGAAACTTATCCATCCCTAAGCCAATCCTGTGATCTTGCAATTTCATTTCCTGGGACCTGTGTTGTTACATCTATTCAGTCCCATGAAGGGCATCCTTACCTATAATTTCCCTCAGTTGGGACCATGTTGAAATACAAACAAAAAAATCCTATAAGGCAGAACAAGGGTCAAAGGGATTATGGACAAAAGAGATCCTTAGAGCACAGATCACCTAGGCTGCCCAATGGCTGATGAAAGAACTTAGTCCATTGTCACAATAGAGAGTTTTGTCTTAATAGATCCACCCTTGTCCAGCAAGATGTGTGTGCTATTGACTAAAGACTATTGAATTCTTCCCATTCTCTCCTTTTCTGCATGAGAGTCTAATTGCAGTTTACAATTGTATTTAGGATATTGGGGGATCTACTAGCTTTTAACTTGGTTGCTCATTGTGAAGAACCATATGCAGAAGTGACTGAGGTGACCATCAGTCACCCAGAGATCTTGGCATAGCAGGTGGATGGATTACTGCCTGGAACTTGGGGTGGTCACTCTCTTTCAAAGAGATGGGGAGAACATTCCCTGTAGCTTGAGCAATGTTAACTATGTTTGGAAAGAACTTTTGATATGAATGTGGGATAGCGATATGGAAGAACCATGGCTTTCATCATTAGTAGCCTACCCAATAGCCATTTCCCCTTTCTATAATCATAATGGAAATGTGATTACGTTTGGATGGCAATGTGCCTAGCTCCTGGAATACACCATTATTGATCTATCTGGATAAATCCTATAACCAACCCTCGGCCAGTCATCCTTGCTTCTTCAGGTAGCCAAATGAGAGTTTTATACTTTGATTAATTTTTTTCTTTCTTTTCTACTTGAAAAAAATGTGAAAGTACTAATTTTGTGACCACGAAGTAATGAATTCAAGAATAAAAAACATGCTAGGATGGTAGAAGAGAAGAATGGGAGAAGCTAGGACCATTTTCTTGTTATATAAGCAAATAAATCAACTTTACAATTGATGTCACAGTTGAGATCTCCATTACAGTTAAAACATGACTAATACACAAATGATCATATACTAGGTGTAAAATATGAGAGAACACATATTTGAAGAATAAAAAAAATGATGGAGATAAATTCTCTATGAATTTTGATTTCTTTGAAAATTTTTATCTATCATTCTTGAATGTGTTATTTTAACAAAGTATTATATTTCCTTTAAATTGATTCTCAATTTTTGCAATGTGTAGAACTATTAATGAATATATATACAAGTGTCCAAAAATAGGCAGACACTATAATGATACTAAATATAATTTACTATTTACTGAACAGTTATTAGTGGACTCTAAATACACTGAAATGCCAACAAAAAATATTTGAAAATCTGCTAAGCAGTTCACCACACCTTTTCTTTTGTTCCCTTACAAGCAGCTTCCTAGAATCGGTCTAATTCTACCCATGTTAATGTCATATCCTACAGAGTTTTATAATCTTAGAGTGTATCCTGATGTGTGTTTTCTCTCCAATCAGTCATCTTCTAATTTTAAGGCCAGCTTTAGAAGACCTTTTCCTTTTAGTGTGTTAGCATTGCTTGTTTAGCTTCTCTGCTATTATTTCATTCATTTTTAATTCCATGCTCTTTCATTTTTATACATTCAAATTCTATTCAACAGGTTGTTACTCTCCGTATAATTCCAAGTGTCAGTAGTATTTGACTCGGTTGAAGATTCCCTCCTTCTTGGCTTTTGTGATATCACACCACACTCTCCCAATTTGTCTCTTCCCTCTCTAACTTCTTACTTTTGGTGTTGTTTGCTGAGTCTTCTCTAGCTCTACCTCTGAATGTTAAGCAGTCCCAGAATACAGTCTTCACTTCATGTGTATGATTTTGTTGTGAATGATCTCTTTTGATTGCAATTTTAATAAAATGTATATTACAAGACTGAAACATTTATATCTTCAGCCCTAACTTTTTCCCTAAAATCTTTATCTTAATACTCAACTGTTCACTTGAAATCTCCACTTTGCTGTCTAACATATATCTTAACCCTATGTATCCAAAACTGAACTGATTTCTTAGTCCATTCCCCATCTTCTCCTCCCTCAGTTTTCCCCATGCCCATAAATAACACTACCACCCATGCAGTAGCTCAAGCCAAATGCCTGAAAGTATCCTAGCTTCCTCTCTGTTCTTTAGTTCCACATCCAACTCATAGCAAGTATGGTCAACTCTGCCTGCATAGTAGGGCTTAAATCCAGCCATGTCTCTCCATTGATATTCCAAACCTAATACACTTCCTGCCTAGGATACCACTATACCTTTCTAACTCATCTCCCTGCCATTCATTCTCTCTACCTCACCATTCACTTCCAATAAATCAGCCAGTGGGTCCTTTTATAAAATATAAATTATACCCTGTCATTTCTCTGCACAAAGACCTCACAGCAATGTCCTATCACAGGTAGAGTCAAATCCAAATGCCTTCATCTAGAGTCCCAGCATACCTACCTCCTACCTACCTCTCACCCATCTCAAATCCCTCCAACTTACTCTCTACATTCCAACTTCCCTGTCCTCCTTGCTGACCTTCCTATCATCCAGGCTTCTTATGCTTTGGTCTTTACAAGAGCTGAGTCTTCTCTCTGGAAAGCTTTTCTCCCAGATAGTTACACACACGACTATTTCTTATGATCCGAGCCTCTGCTCATAGTTCGCCTTTTCTAAGAAGCTTTCCCTGGTCAATAAGCCTCAAGTAGCCACCCTACGTGCTGTTTTCCTTCCTTCACAGCAAGTATTTCTATCTTATCTTTTCTTGCCCATTTATTACCTGTCTTCCACCCCCCCAAAAAATCTATACTCCTTGAGATCGGGGATCTTGCCAGAGTTCCTTATTGCTGTGTCCTGATTTCCTAGATAGTCCACAGATGCTCAATAAATATTTGTTGAATTGGTGAAGAAGTTTATTGGGTTCCTAGCACTAGTGAAACTCTTCCTAATGTTCCATTCAGCTCCTCTGCATGTAAAAGGTATTTTCTGTTACATATTTCAAGATTTTATGATTAACAGGAAATACATTCTCGAGCCCATTCTCCTTTCATTCAATCAAGAAATATTTACTGTGCCACCCATTTTGCCCTACAAAGAAAAATAAGACAGTAGATCCATTATCTAGTGGTATAAAATGACGTGAAAATGAATAAGTATAATGTAAATTGAGACCAATCAAACTACTAAGAAACTTACTCTTGTTGCCTTGTGCGAAAGAGGTCAGAGTGAAAAGAAACAAAATCAGTGATCAGTACAGAGGGAAGATCAATTTGCTATATACCAATGAGTCAGAGGTAGGGTTCTATAAAGAGGAAAATATTGCATCGGTTTCATTTCTCAATCCCATATAATAATGTCTCCCAATAAAACAATGACAGGAGGGATTTTTGCATGTCATAATGTTATTGCAACCTGAAAGTCAAGTTTTACTAATTCAAGTATACTACATCCAAATGCCTTACATGATTCAATCATGCACAATTCTATTTTATCATCATGCAAGGTGAAGTTTAAGTCAAACTGTAATGAAATAAATGCTCTCCCAATTTTCCTTCCCTTTCACAGCTGCCACCCTGTTCTCTGCCAGTCTCCACTTCACCCCCTCCATCACCACCCACTGCCTGTGGTCCATGATTCCCCATTACCCTCTGGTCTCTGATACAAGGAAACCCTATTATTCCTTTGCCATTAGACTGGCCTGCTCAGTGGCCTTCAAATATCCCTTACTCAATACTACCCTACCCATTTGAAATGCCTTTCCCTCTTGCTTCCATTATCCAAATGCTACCAATTCTCAAACTTGAAAAGCCCATCTCCTCCATGAAGCCTCCCTCTCCAGCCACCCTAGCCCATTGTGATTGCATCCTTCCATGATTACCTGCAGCATTCACTACCTTCACTGACTACCACCTAGAATTACTGTTTAACTTTCAGGTATCTGGGTCTTAAGAACTTCCTAACTAGATTATTAAATATTTTGAAACAGTGGGTCTGTCTTCCATTTCTTGACTCACCCACACCCATAGATAATAATGGCATTGCCAGAGGAAATGGCCAGTCCCACATCTCCAGCATTTTGCCTGCAAGCAAACACTTATTCCCACTGTGCCACAGGAGAAATCCAGGCATAGGTTACACTGGTGGTCAGGCCCTTTACTGGTGAAACGCAGATTCTTCGATATCATTTAGACCAACAGCTTTTGATGCCAATGTGTCTCATTATCAAGAAAATCCGTAGGTATAAATATTCTCAAAGATAAATCAGTTTTTCTGTAATGAGTAGAGAAAAAGGAAACTCCTATAACTAAATAGTTGTATATCTTCAAATGCTTCAAATGGTTTGGTAGACCAGAAGCACAATTTCTATTTATTAGTAACTAGTTACCCAGTGCACAAATTCGTACACATTGAAAGAAAATTAATTAGAAGGTGGCCGGCAGGGTGGGACTGGGTCAGACAAGCCAGACATGCCCTGGAGCCAACCTCCCACTGTCTGCACCTGGGGTGGCGCTGTGGCTTGAAGGGCATCTGCAGAGTGAGCGAGGGTCCCTCCGGCAGGCGGGGTCCCTTGCCCTGGTCAGTGGGGATCAGGCCAAAACCAGCTCTCTGACATCCCCCAAGGGGTCCTGGAGTGCGAGAGGGCACTCTGCAAAGTTGCTGTTGTACAGGGTGTGGGACACAAATGCAAGTGTGCAGTAAACCAGATTCGGGGCCAACAGTGCCCCAGCAACGACATAACCCACAGCCAAAGGTGGAATTGCATGACCCCTTGAGGAATCGGGTTCCCTCCTCTCTGGTTTTGGGGTGCGTCATCTGAGAACCACCGTTGACAAGTCACTGCAGCTTGGCAGCTCCTGTGTTGAGCGTCGGCCCCCTGGTGGTCAGTGCACATCATAGCTACCAGTTGGATGGACAATTAACATATTAGCTTTTTATATATATAGACTAGAGGCCCAAGGCACGACATTTGTGCAAGGGCCTTGGCCCTGGCCCATGCCCACCACTGCCACGGCCGGGGGCCTCTGCCGCAGCCCCTGCCTGCTGCCGCTTTGTTAGGAAGGAAGGACGTCCAGTAGGACATCTAGTCTAATTAGCATATTACACTTTTACTATTATAGATGTCTATACCATTTAGCCAAGCAGTCCTTGGACAGGGCCTCTGAATTAGAAAAACGAGTTTTTCTTCTTTCTGCAGAAAGCAGTCTGTTACCCTCTATATTATATTCATAATAATGTTAACTCCACAGTTTAGATCTGGAGTAGATCACCTATAATTGCAAATAATTTCCTCCATACTCACAATGCAAAGTGTTCTTCAGGATATTGTCCCAGGGTCCCTACTCTATTCCTCTACCCCATTCGTCTTTCCTCCACTATTGCTTCTCCATAATCTAATTAAAATATATATTTTTTAATCTTCACCTGAGGATATGTTTTTATTTATTTGAGAGAGAGAGGAGTGTGGGGGGGAACATTGATGTGAGAGAGAAACATTAATTGGTGGTCTACCTCAGTTGTCGGCAAACTGCGGCTCGCGAGCAACATGCGGCTTTTTGGCCCTTGAGTGTGGCTCTTCCACAAAATACCAACTTCATATTAAGATCCTTAAACGCATCTGCAAAATTCCTATCTCTACATAAAGTAACAGCCACATTACGTAGCAGCCACATTAAGTAGCAGCCACAGGTTCCAGAGATTAAAACATAAACATTTGGAGCAGCCTATTGTTCTATCTACTACAAAGTAATAGATCTACTAGAGGCTCACTCCCCCTCACCTCCTAAAACTCTCTGAGAAGTGGAGCAATACTCAATACCTCTCAAAGAGCAAGGACTGAATTGAACCATCAAAACAGAGGAGAGGGGGCTTAGGAATTAGGAAGAGATAAAAGACAGGACCAACCTGTACCCCAGATCCAGGCCTCAGTAACACCGTACTCAGCTAGAAGCCAGGGTATCCCAACAATATTTCAAGATAGTGTGTTTACACTTGTATAGTTAGTGAATTTATTTTTATTATTTCCATGTTGAATATTCAACTCACATGACTCTGTTTCTAACTAATATAGCAAAAATATTAGTTTTCTATATAAATTTGGAAAATAGCTGTGAAGAATAGAAGAACAAAGGCTTGAAGTCCATGGACTTAAATCTGAAATCTCTGACACTTGCTGTGTGACCTCAAGCAAGTTGCTTAACCTTTCTGATCTTCAATCCCTGTATCTGTAGAATTCTACTTACAGGATGTGGAGGTGAGGATTTAACTCAGTTATACATGTACATTCTAACACAGGCCCTGATCCTATTGGGGCAAAATAAACATCAAGCCCTCTCCAATGTAGGTTGCAAGTCTAATAAACAGTATAATCATAGCAAGAATATGGTCTTCAGTTTTGGATTATTTTCTTACTTGTCTGCTAAGCCCCTGGAAAAATACACAGTCCAGAGCAGACATCAAATACATATTAGTTAAACCATATTAAAGTTTTCCATTTGGATCCAGAGAAAAATACCTTTAGATCAGTAATGAATTATACAGTCATGTTGATATAGGAGAGCCAAATTCCCTGAAATAGCCTCTAGAGCCCTTGGGCTAGCCTTGGGGGCCTTCATGATACTCATACACAGACTGAAATTTACATCTAAGCCAGGGTGCTTTATTAACATGCAAAATAGATTAAACTAAATTAAACAGCCCAATTCATCACATCCAGCATAAAAATATTCTCAATAAGAGTTCAAGGGAAAACCAAATGAAGGCTTTCTAGAAACCTTGACACTGATTTAATCACAAAATATTCTGTAGTCAAAGAACAAGCCACCACTCCCCCCCCCCCCCCCCCGGGTGTTATAGGAACATATAAAGTAGGAAAGAAGAATTTAGGCAAACAAGTCAATATTTCAGAGGCTGGTGGGTGTCTTCCAGTTGTGATCAATTATAAACCTAAAACAAAGTGAGTCTAATTGTATGGTTCTTGTAGAAATAGTAACTATCCTATATAATAAAAGGCTAATATGCAAATCTTCCGAATGGCAGAACGACTGGCTGTTATGACGCTCACTGGCCACCATGGGGCAGATGCTCAATGCAGGAGCTGCCCCCTAGTGGTCAGTGCACTCCCGCTCAGCCAGAAGCCAGGCTCATGGCTGGCAAGTGCAGCAAAGGTGGTGGGAGCCTCTTTTGCCTCTGCAGCAGCACTAAGGATGTCCGACTGCTGGCTTAGACCCGCTCCCCACAGGACTAAGCCGTCAGTCGGACATCTCCCGAGGGCTCCCAGACTGCGAGAGGGTGCAGGCCAGGCTGAGGGGGACCCCTCCCCCCCCGAGTGCATGAATTTCATGCACCAGGCCCCTGGATTGGGATAATCTCCCCCCAATTAAGCTAAAGGTTATAAATCCATACCACACTTCTTAAACACTTATCCCCACCCTCTCCTCAGAAAATTACATTTCCTTTTGCTTAACAGCAAATAGAGCCTGTCAAGCATGAAGTCCTTCCCAAACCCAACTTCCTGGTATCTCAAGGAAGAGCCTTGCTGGCTCATACTCCTTCCCAAGCCACACCCATCTACTGTCCATTTATTCATTTAGTCAATAAATATTGAGGCACTGTGGATACAAATATAAACAAAACACATCCCTGGCCCAGAATGACTCAGTCTCTTAAGTAAGCAGACATAGCAATAAAATATTGCACAAATAATAATCAGCTCTTAGGAAGAGTAGGCTATGTATATTTGAATGCAGCTAGACCTCCAAGACATAATGTTTTTTTAAAAATATATTTTTATTGATTTCAGAGAGGAACGGAGAGGCAGAAAGAGATAGAAACATCAATGATGACAGAGAATCATTGATTGTCTCTCTCCTAAATGTCCCCTACTGGGGAATGAGCCCACGACCTGGGCATGTGCCCTTGACCAGAATCAAACCTGGGACCCTCCAGTCCACAGGCCAATGCTCCATCCACTGAGCCAAACCTGAGCTATGGCGACATGATGTTTTTTAAAAATCCCATTTGTGTAAATTCAAAAACACACACATTGCTATGGTCTGAATGTCTGTGTTCTCCCAAAATTCAAATGTTAACCCAAATTCATAACCCCCAAAGATGATGGTGTTAGTAGGTGGGGCCTTTGAGGGTGGAATCCTCATGAATGGCATTAGTACCCTTATTAAAGAGGCCCCGGAGAGCTCCCTAGCCCCTTCCACCATGTGAAGATATGAGAAATCTGTGACCTGGAAGGGGGCCCTCACCTGGCCATGCTGCCACCCTAATCTCAGACTTCCAGTCTCCAGAACTGTGAGTAATATTCTTGCGGCTCAAAAGAACTCAGGCACATATGAAACATATGACACACTGTGCAGGCATACTAAGTGCAGATAAAAGGACATTAAAGCGAATGGGAAGGAAACACACCAAATTCATGGTAGTCTAGGTAAAGCAGGGGAAAGGGGATAAGAAAGGGACCATGGAAGATGGCAAATGCATGTCAACTTTATTGTTAACATTTTATTGCTTTTATGTAAAGGAGCCTGGCAGCAAATATTCTGTAAAATTGTTCACTATCCATTTTGGGTAAGAAATCCTCAGGTGATCATCATTCTATAAAATGTTCTGTATTTTTATAAGTAGTGAAGACATAAATAGAGCATTTCATTGCAGCACAGTGAGGGCTCTCCAAGGTGTAATAGTGATAGAAGAATGATTCTCTCTATTGTGTTTTTAGCCTATTGCTCTCCACTGCCCAGTCACTGCCCTTCCAAGGTCAATGCCTACAAACATGTCCAAATTTCTCCTGTTCAATAAAAAGGATCTTCCAGCACTTATTCCTTCAAGCAACTGCTCCATCTACCCCCTGTCCTTAACAGCTAAACTTCTCCGAAGAGATGCCCACATTTGCTCTCCTTCATTTTCTCACTCACACCCAAACTATTGCAATCTGGCTTCTGCTCCACTGAAATTGCTTCAACCCAATCCTTTCAGCTCTCATTTTACTTTACCATGCAAAGCACTTAAAATAATTGACCAAGCACTGGAAAAGCTTCCTTCTCTGGCATCCACAGTACTACTCTTGGCTGTCATTCCTTTTACTTCCTTTTATGATTCATCTCTGACTCCTTTGCTGGTACCTACTCCCTGGTGCAGCCACTTAATTTTAACCAGCTTCTTACTATTCCATTCTGAGCTCTGTTCTCTCCCTAAGTGACCCCCCTCTCTTCTCGAGGTTTGATCTGCAGTCCATTGGCTCCTAAATCTGTATCTCTAACCCCTTCTGAGATCTAGGTACATATCTTCAGCTGCAAGCTGGCTTTCTCTTACATTCTCTAGAAATATCTCAATCTCAGTAAATCCCAAAGCAGCTATATCCTCAAGATTTCTCAGTGAAGCCTGGCCTGAGCATAGGTGAGCATCGACCTATGAACCAAGTGGCCATGGTTCAATTCCTGGTCAGGGCACATGCCAGGATTGTGGGTTTGATCCCTAGTAGGGGGCATGCAGGAAGCAGCCTTTCAATTCTCTCTCATCATTGATGTTTCTGTCTCTCTCTAACTTTCCCTTCCTCTCTGAAATATATATATATTATAGCTAAACACATGGACATCTTCTCAACTTTTGCTTTTCTTATCCTCATGCAGCCTTTCAATTCTCTCTCATCATTGATGTTTCTGTCTCTCTCTAACTTTCCCTTCCACTCTGAAATATATATTTATTACAGCTAAACACATGGACATCTTCTCAACTTTTGCTTTTCTTATCCTCATTCCAATGCTTGTTAATGTACTGATTATACCTGCTACACCTCTCAAATCTACCACCCCTCTTCTGCCTGCCACACTGCTTTCATTCAGGTCTCCTGCCTACATTGTCTGTACTACTTTTCCAACTAGTGCCCTTGACTTCTACAAAGCTACCTTCATCGTTTCCTTCTACAGCACAATTATCGTCATCTCCTTGATTAACACCCTTCAATAGCTCCCACTGCTTGCGGATTTAATTCAAACCCTCAGTCATAAATGCAAGGGTCTGAAATGATCTATCACCATCTACCCTTCCAGCCTCAATTTGAATACATTTCCTTCCGTTTCCAATATATAGGCCATGTGGACTTTCTCACCATTCCCTGAATGTGGCTTGAATTCTCACACAAATCGAGCTTTGGCACAGGATGTTATTTACTTAGGAATCCCTTTCCCCTACGGATGAACCTCAAGACCTATTTGAGATGCCCTTTTCCTCTGCAAGGCTTCCTTTACTTCCCTAGGCAGGTAGTTATCGTCGCACCTTTGCTCCCAACAGGACTTTGCACGTACCTCTATTTTATCACTTGAGTCAAGAGTTACTTATCCCAGTGTTTCTCTCTCCCAATGAAAAAGCAACATGTAGGGGCTTGGTTTTTGTGATAGTTTATTCATTCAATAAATATTGGAAATCCTACTATTGGCAGGCCCTGTTCAAGGCCCATGGGACATACAGCAAACAAAGCCAATATCTACACACAAGGAGTCTAAATTCCAGAGGATTCAATTGCAATCAGTAAACCTGAAGCATGATATGAAGATGCTTGCTTACATCATTAGAAAGGCTATAATGAAATCAGTGTTAACACATATTACTACTGTGGGGATTTTGATGTCATCACTCGCTCAACATCTCCAACTAGATTTTACCTCTCACTTCTTTGCAACCCCACCAACCTCAGGCACACAAATGTGCATGTAACCTGGGATCTTTTAAAGGTTTCTGCTCAGCATTTTTTGATATAAACTATCACTTCCTGCAAGGCCTGTAGGAAATTTTCCACTAGAGGTTACCCACTGTAGATGGGTAGATAATCTTGGCTCAGGTCCCCCACAAATCAGCAGGTGTCAGACCCACACTGCATGGATTCATGAAATAGAAATAACAGATGCCCTCTCTGTGGTTGACTCAGAAAATGCCCATATGTTAATGGCAGTAACCTATATTAGACCTGTTTTAATTTACTGGGCACAAGCTCATGTGTGTCTCATGAACTCTTTGGATACTTGTAGACAGAGCAATGGCAGCTTCTCTGGAATTGATACCTTCATCATGCATGAAACAGAAAAACACAGAAAGAGGACAGAGTTTTGCAGAAACAAATCAGGACAATGCAGATTCTGACCATGGCCAGAAGATGAGATGTGGCTATTTGGTTATGGCATTACCTGCTTAAAACCTCCTATAACTTCTCATTGCCCTTGAGATAAAGTGTAAATATTTAATAATAATAAAACTCCAACACTGGACCATCTATCATTTATCTACCTTTTCAGATTTCTCTCTCTCCTTTGGGCTCTCTTCAGTATTCAAGTATGTTCCCTACTCTGTTATTGTCTTATCTCTCAGTGTCAATCATATGTCAACTTAATTCCTACTTCCTTCAGGAATTAGTTTCTAACCCCGAAGTCACATTAACATTTCCCATATGTTCCTATAGCATCCTTTGCTCACTGCTCTGAAATTCTCAGCATGCTGCTATTGCACTGTGGAAGGTATTTCTTCCTTGCTAGCCATCTGTGAGGACAGAGGGGGAGATATTTGCATCCCCCATGCACCCAGCACAATGTTTGATTTATAAAATGTGCTAAATAAATGAATTGATTGGAGCAAAGTTAAGTTGAAATGTGTCCTGAGACCCAGAGAGTGAGAGAGAATATTTCTTTGAGCTCCCTAAGTGCTTGCCCATTGCATTTCATGGTGGCAGAATTATGAGGCTTACCTAATAGTTATGACAATATCCGATTGCTTTATTATCAGGTCGTTTAAAAGCACTTCATTATCCATTGGTCAACAAATATTTGATTGCCCCTTTAGGTCCTGGCAGTGTGCACAGTCTCTTTACTCCAGGTTGGCAGATACCAAACAATTAATTAAAACTGTATTCATTAAGAAACAGTATTAACAGAGTTCATGACTTATTCTGGCAGGATGGAGCATGGCTGGAGTTCTTGGCTTGCAATAATGCTATATATTTTCAGTTAGTTAGTTTCAACAAGATTGTCTGTGCCCAATGTCTATAGGATGGGTTGGAGAAACGAATGTAGGATGAAGCAGTGGGGGAGGGGAAGGTGGGCAGCTATGAAAGTGGAATCCTCTCTGAATGAAAATCATGCATGTGCATGTGACAACATCCTTCAAAAGCGCCCCGTGCAACACCCTTTCAATGCCCCATCTGCCCATACACTCTTACCCACATTAACCACCCCATCAGCCCTTCAACTCAGGCTCAGGGAGGCGCTGCAGGTTACTTCATTGTTATTCTAACCCCTCAAGTATTAATGGTTCTTCTCCCAACCCACAAGGCTGGGTATCAAGGCTTTCTCCCATGCAGGATCCAAGTGATTGAGCACTGGGTTTGGCTATTCATTTACTTTGGATGTGATGCAGATATCCAGGACCTTTGCCCTTTAACCCACTAACCACCAAAGTGGGCATTAGCACTCTCTCTGCTGAGCTGAGCCCCACCCTCCCAGAACAAGATCAGGCCTGCCCAGAATGCCACTCTTTTTATTATTATTTTTTTATTGTTGAAAGTATTACATAAGTCCCCCTTTTCCCCCCATTGACCCCCTCCAGCCTGCCCCCACACCCCACCCCAGGGCCTTCACCACCCTATTGTCTATGTCCATGGGCTATGGATATGTGCATGTAAGTTCTTTGGTTGATTACAGACTGCCATCTTCAG
>NW_005871195.1:3075511-3107431 GCF_000147115.1 Myotis lucifugus
TACACCAAATATAATGTTGAATTCCATTTTTCTGACCTTACACACATACAGCCAGACATATGATTTCCTTCTTCTGTATTCTGGATAATAACTTCCCGTCACCAGGAGCAAAGGCCTTCACTTGGTCACCAAAGTTTGAGGGCAGAGGCTGTTTCATAGCACGTACCTGACTCTGCTCCTCCTTGATCTCCCACTTAGCTCCACACTCCAATCAGTACAAAGGCCATCCACAATTCACTCTCTGTGCCTGAGTTGTTTTCTTCCCCATGGGCACCCTCTAGCCTGGCCATGCCCACCTAGACAGGTGCAGTGTCTTCTCAGCCACCCTCTGCACCTGAACACCCCCCACCCCCATCACATCTTTCCTTTGCAGCAGGACAAGGCAGTCTTCCTATGGGTCACTGTGACTATGCCATCATCTGTCTCAGAAATCTTAAATTCTTGCCCACATTCAAATTCAAATCCACATTCCTTAGCCTCTGCCCAGTCTTGTTTCTCAGCCTCAATACCTCTCAGGCAACCATCTGCTCTAGTCAAACTGCTGTCCCCACAAATTCCTTCACACCACCTACTAAAATGCTGCCTCACTAACCCTCTAAACACAACTGGTGGCTCACAGCCCAGTTCCTCCACAGGGGCATCCCCAGTTGGTCACCCTGGGTGGCCTCCTCTTCCCTTCAGTGTTAGAGGACAAGAGTTACCCCTTCCAGGGACAAATGCCCTTCTTCACAACTCTCTCCCTCCATCACCCCCAGAAGCTCCCCTGCTCACCATCCTCCTGACTTCCCATCCTCAGAATTAAAGTACTTTTTCTCAACCCCCCCAAAAATAATAGAAATTACCACAATTTACATTAATCAGGCCCTATCTATTAGGTACGGTACTGAACACTTTATATACATTAGTTTGGTTAATCATTAATGTCATCTGTGAAAATGAGTCCTCTTTTTTGATTTACCATTCAGCACACAATGAGTAAATTTTAAGAGGATAGTAAATAAACAGAAAATAAACATATGTATGTATGAATAGTATATAATATATACACAGATAGTATTCTAACATACATAAATATTATAGGATAGTAGCATGGTATATATATATTTTTTTCTTTGAGGAAGTATATGAAATCTACCAAGGAGAGTAAAGTAGGATAAGGGACAGAGACACAAGTGGGATTTATATTAGATGAAGTCATCAGAGATGTACTGTTGTAACAGAGACCCAAATAAAGGGGGAAGTAAGCGAATGGGCAAGAATTCTACAGGCAAAGACCATTCATAAAGAAACTAAGCTACAGAGAGGTCACGTGGCTTAGTCTCACAGTAGTAAACACAATATCTGAACCCTAATTCTGACTCCAGATATCTATCCTGAGGCTCCATTCTTCATTCACCATTAATGTTCTGTAGCAGTTCACTCTGTTAACCAGCTCTGGCTTTTGAAACTCTTTTATTCCCCAGTACTTGACACACATGATCACCATGGGCCAGGCACCAATCTCAATACCATTCTCCTCTCAGATTTCTTCCCCCATCATCACACGTTTCCCTGGTTTTACACCCAGTTCCCACCAGCAGCTGCTGAGTTCTTCCATCAAGAACAAATACCAGGATCCAATGAAGGAATTTAGCAGGTGCCTTTGAAAGTGAGGTAAGCTAACATGCTCCACTTAATCAATACGTAATTCAAGTCAAGTACAATTCTGGGGTGGAGAAATCAAATATTATTTAAAACCTTAAATCCTATACCCTAAACAACTAGCATGCCTTTTTATATTCTGAAATAATTGCTAGCAGTATCTCTCCTATCGTAGGTAATTGATTAATGTGATGTGAATAGCTAACTATTAATAATGTCCTCAAAACTATTTCTAAAACTACCATAACACAGGTACATTAAAATTGAATGTATAATTGTCACTGCTTGAGGTCTGAAATTCTATTCTAATGATACTTATGAAAAGCTACAACCTCATATTCAGGGATCCAAGGATAAACATAATTATTTTAAGTTGCAATGTATATAACACATTATTTCACAGTTAAATCTTCCCACTGTAATGTTTGTAGATTTTGCATCATCAGTATTTATCCTAACAGATTAATAATAATTCTGAAGGTATTTTTAATGACTAACTTTCATTTGGAATCTACATCTACAAATTTAACTTAAGTAGGAGGGTTTATAGGACTTTGCTATAAATCTGGTACTTAAATCACATCAGAATAACCAGTATTTATTACCTTCCAGCTTTTTTTAGCTTAGATGTGTTGCCTTTTTAAAAACTATCTTATAATGACACCAACAAATAATTCGTTTATCCTATAAACATAGGGTGAGAACATTGATTCAGTCTATGTCCCTGCATACTGCTGTATTTTACAATTTTCACCTTCTTTTTTCCCATGTTTCTCAATGTCTGGTTCTGAACTCTCATTGTTTTATTCTCGCTGCCCAAGATCTTTCTCTCCTCAACCTACACATTAATGCCCCTGTGTTTCAGGGCCTGTGCCAGCTCCCTCCGAGGTCACAACTTCAGCAGGAAACTGATGAAACCGGACCACGAGAGGAAAGGGAACGGGGAACAGATTGCAGTAGTACTGTGCCTCTCAGTAGGAAGAGAGTCAGCCTCAAATTAAAAGGAGTTTGGGAAAACAGATGACATGGGACGTGATTAAAGGATTCTTGGGAAAGATGTGAGAAAGGTTTAGGTGAATCTAATTTTCACAAGTGGCCCCAATATTAGATCGGGTATAATACTATTCCCAGGATAAATGATTGATTCTACAAAATTAAAATTAAAAATTAGAGTAATACTCAATTTCATTTTACAAACCCTACACTAATTGGAAATGCCTTTACCTTTACTGGTACATTGATCCAACTGACATTAAGAGAACTGGGCACTTTCAATTCCTTTAAGACTAGCTTTAAACAGAAATTGTTACTCAAGTTGTACTCTCCAAGATTGAAAATCATATTTGTTTTATGAAAAACGTTCCTGTCTTCATAGACTGCTAGGATCATATGTTTTAAATATCTTTAAAGTGGCTTTAGATAATGTCACAATGTCTCTAAGCGGGTGACAGATAAACACATATTACAGATGGAAAAATGGAGAGAAGGCAAGAAGAACAAATACAGAATTTCAAGAGATCCCAAAGAAAGAAAGGTAAAGTTCAATATCATTGTATTTGCTTAGATAAGAATGGCACTGAAAGTAATTTTGCCTTTCAACATCCATCTCACCTTATCCTTACCTCTGTATGACAGTGAATGTTTTATAATATACATGTTGAGTTATTTCTTTTCTCCTCTACTCTATGTAAATACAGCAAGCCCTCAAATAATGTCATTTCCTTTAATGCTATTTTATAATAACATCGGCGAGAAGAAAAAACGGATTCCCCAGCAGGGCCACTGTCTGTGAAGTTTGTATGTTCTCCCCACGTCTGCCTGGGTTTTCTCCATGTCCTCCAGTTTCCTCCCACATCATGAAGATGTGCATGTGGGATGAATGGGCATGTCTAAACTGTCCGAGTCTGAGTGAGTGTGGGTGTGTGTGACTGGCCCTGTGACGGAAGGCCATGCTCTCCACCCTGGGCTCCTGCCTTGCACCCTGCATTGCCAGACAGACTCCACCCACACAACCCTTAACTGGAATCAGCAGGTTGGAAAATCTTTATCTGACTTGCTTTTATTAATCTTTCTTAAATGGATATGCATATCTCACATTTACATCAAAGTCTAATATTAAATGTGTTTTGGGTCCATATTAAGAAGTTGTGACCAGAAATATTCTTTAGAAATTTAACTCTTGTTTATATAAATTAGCCTATGGTAAAATTGGTTTTGTTATATGTTGTTTTGCTTAAAATCACAGTTTCCAAAAACCTATTGACTTCAGTGAGGACTTCCTGTATCTGGTGCATCCTCAGTAAGTATCTATTGAATAAACAGTAAGTGCTCTGGAGGCAAACTCTACATGTCACTCAACCTAGCACCAAGTAGTTTCTCTGGAAATATTTGCTAAGTGAATCTTATCATTACAGAATCCCTCCACCTACAAGTGGACACCATGGTGAACATTTTATAGAAGAAAGAGAAACAGCAGCATAATGCTCAATGGCTATTCTCCATGTCCTCAACTTTCTAAATTAAATAAATTTCCTCTAAATTAAACTTCTCTCCAAATTAAACTTTTTCTCACAAGTGGGTTTGACAGATCTATTTTTGAAATGTCTGTTTGCCATTTCTATAATATTGTTGGGTTGTGTGTGTATTTTTGGTCTTGCTTTCTTTATTTGTTTCTCATATGCATTGCAGACACAACAAGATGATGACCTGAGCATCAATTACTTTGCACAATGATGGGATGGGTTGGACCACAAGAGTGCATTCCCACCCTTAGGGTACCTAACCATAGTATAAAATATGAAATGTTATATGAAAATCTATTCAACACATCTCTGGAGCACTTACCACACATGAAATATGGCTAAAAGGTATGGGCTATACCAGTGGTCGGCAAACTCATTAGTCAACAGAGCCAAATATCAACAGTACAACGATTGAAATTTCTTTTGAGAGCCAAATTTTTTAAACTTAAACTATATAGGTAGGTACATTGTTATTATCTTAATTAGGGTACTCCTAAGGCTTAGGAAGAGCCACACTCAAGGGGCCAAAGACCCACATGTGGCTTGCGAACCACAGTTTGCCGACCATGGGGCTATACCAACATTTTATAAGTTTTTTTCTTATGCTAGTCTAATGAAAATCATTAAATTACCAAAAGTTACAACCCCAAATAATTCCCCTGGCAGAATATCCATTCTGAGATGCAGATTATTTTAATAGTTAAATGAGCTATTTTCACCCAATTTTATTATGAAATTCATGAAGACATTTGGAATTCATGTCTTCTCTTTAACAAAAAACGTATTTGGGGACATTCGGGGGGACACCTTAGCATCTGTAAACACAATGTGCAGATGGTATTAAATGAAGATGAGGGTGAGAGGGACAGAAAGAGAGAGGGAGAGAGAGAGAGGGGAAGAGAGAGAGGAGAAGGTAGCAAGCATAGTCATTAGACTGCAGTAGTTACTATATCAGTCCAATCTGATTTTGATTCCCATTTGGGCTGCAGATAATGTCATTTCATAAATAAACTGTTTTACTCAAAGGATCCTTCAAAATATTAAGAAGTGTTGACATCTGGAGATGAAAGTCTATTTTTCCTCCAAAACCTTTTTAAAGTTAAAGGCCTATAAAAAATGTCAATTCGAATTCTGCAAAGGCTTTTTATTTACTATTCATGAGCAGATGCTGCCTGAATACACAGGGGGACATTTCCCTGAGCCAATCCAAATTTCAGGTAACCAAAAAGCTATAAACTGTTGTTGTGAAATGGGTTGACTACTCATTTTTCCCTAAATAAGTAAGTGGGGTAGACTATGTAGGAGGGGGAACTTCCTAAAAGGTCAGTAATATATCCACAGGGTATTGAAACTGACAACGCATTTCCAATGGGAGAGCCATTCAACCACTCTAGCTGTGTTCATTCAGGAGGAAAAATCAGCCGTAAGATTGGGCATTAAGGCCAACTGCTCAATATCACAAATTGTATATCTATATCCCTTTTTAAATCATCCCTCAGATTGTCAGAGTGAATGGAGAATGTAATGTTTAAATATTGAGAGTCTCTCCTTTTTGAGACTTTCTAATGCTATGTGCTAATGCATGCACGTAGAGCAGCCAATCGTGAAGAGACTGGGCCACAGTGGGGACAGTGATAGGGCTGAACCTCATCTCATGTCACCCCTGCCACGGTTTTTCCCTTCCCTCCTACATCCCTCCCAACTCAGCCTGACTCTGTCTGTGAAGTCTGATAGGAAAGAAAATGCCCCTAAGGAAATGGATGTGTATACATTGAGTGATGTCCTAGATTTTTAATGTTTCCATTCCTTTCCACAGCCACTGCTACAGTGAAAGGATTTACCACCAGGTGAAGATAATGATGAAGATGTACTAATGATAGGAGACAAGGTGGTGTGGCCATGTAGGCTCTGGGTTGAGAACTGTTAGGGAGCTCCACTCTCTGTAACATGAACTCAGACTAGTGTGAACAATCAACATCATGATGCAGAAGGAGTAGGCAACTAATCTTCCAACTCCTTTACTTGGAGGAAAATCAGATGTGACAATTGCTCACTTGGGGGAGATCCCTTGAACCATGCATCCTGGAAGTAATCGGTCTGAAAGGATGAGGGTGAATCATAGTTTCATTCCAAAGACGACTGACTATTGCTGTAAATACACAGAAAACACTGGGCACTTGCAAACTCTACCTAAAAGCATTGCAAACTCTCATAGTCATGCATGACAGATGCAATAGCATGCTCAGTTCAGAGGAGCACTGGGTGTCGTATTACTTCACTCACTAACCTGGATGGAAAAGACAGGGAACCAAAAAAGAATGTCACTTCTGGTACATGATTTAACAAGCCATCAAATAGGAATTGTAATTTGGGGTCTTGGATGGGTCTACCACTGGGCAGTTATTTAAATTCAATTAACTATGTTCTAAGCACCTACTATCTTCTGAAGCATTTTGCCAGTCAATAGGATGGGGTACAAAAATGAGTAATTCATGTATGGCACTTGCTGTCATGGAGTTACAACTTAAAAATGCAAATGAGACAAGTATTCATAGCTTATTCTGCCTTGTCATTCAGATATAGGTCAAAATAAAAGGAAAATGGCCTAGGAAAATTCTGAGCATAAGTCTTTGGGGAGGAGGCAGGGAGAAATCAGTAAGGCTACATGAAAAAGACCATGCACTTGAAATGAGTCTTCAAGGGTGTGTTCGATATTGAACACTCAGCTATGTTCAGTGGGTAACTTTGGGGCAGGATCTTCATTCTAAGCAGTAGGCACAGCATAGGGTATGTCTGGGGACTAGGAAACAGTTTAGCAGGAAAAGGTACAGACCTAGAAGAATCATGGAAGATAAGGGTGGGATGCAGGACTTTTGCCATACTGTGGGAGCCTTAACTACAAGCTAAGAAAATAGTATTTTTAGTTCTATAAGTAATGGGAAGGTATTAGTAATGTTTGCACTGGAGAGCAATCTGACTCAAACCAGGTTTTAGTAAATTTGTTTGGTTGTGAGTGGGGAGTGGCACTTCATGCAAATAGGAGATAACCAGGATGGCCTGGTAAGTGCTAAGCATATAACCTGGAGTAATACAATAGAAACTGGAGGAGGAGCTAGACATAAAAGCTAGAAGAGAATCTGTAAGGTGTGGTGACTGATTCCACATGGAAGGGGCACAAATGACAAAGGTGGGAAGTACCATGGGGAAAGAAACAGTTTTGCTTTAATTTTTAACTGCATGCCTCAAGAAATAACGGCACCATTAGCCCAATTTGGACAATAAAGTGTTCTTAAAAGAGACGGCATGCCTTTTCTGACATCCCGACTCTGAGTCGCTGATAAAACTTGCTGATGGGTCTGACCGATAGGGCATGGAAATGCCCATCTGGTATTTTGGAAAAGGCCTGGGCCAGAGCTCCAGACTCAAGAGACCTCAGCATCAAGGTAACGTGCATCAAAACTACAGCTTGATCAGAGAGGGAGTTCAGAAAGTGAAGGAAAATAAGACAGAACTTGGTAAAAAGTTGCACAAACTGGACCAAGAAAGAAAGAAGGGTCAGGAGAAGAGACCTGAGATGAATAGGAGGAAATAGAATAAGCCAGTCACAGAATACAAGTGAGGAGATTTCACTCATTCAACCAATATCTGTTGTTGAGCAAATGTTACCTGTCAGACTTGATCTAGATGCTGGGGATACAGTAGTGAGCAAAGCACAACCGCTCTGCTCTCAGAGTTCACAGTCTGCCAAGGAGTGTTGATTAACAGCATGAAGCATTGCGTGAGTTCAGGCAATGTGAATTGAGGAAAGAACATCAGGGCATTTAACCAAATAAAACATTTAAAAAAAAAAAGAAGTAGGTGAATCAAGGCCCAGGGGTGAATAAACTTGTAATGACAGGTGAAATTATATAACCTTAAAACAGTGTTAAGGATGGTGAAGGCCCATTGAACAAATTAAACACTCACTCTTCCTGCTTCAAGCTCCCCTCCAAAAACACACACACTTTAATCTGCTTGAAATAGTCCCTAAGAAGGGAGGCTAGTCAGTAAGCAAGCATATTCTGCTATGAAATATTGAAAAGCAATATTATCCACATGTTCCAGAAAACCAGTGGGGATAAGGAAAGCAAATAAAAGGACAAAAAAAAAGAGCAAGAGGGACCATATAGTTTAAGGCCAGAAACATATCCTCAAAAGATTCAACCACTCTCTGG
Organism: Myotis lucifugus; assembly: GCF_000147115.1. Classification (NCBI taxonomy): domain Eukaryota; kingdom Metazoa; phylum Chordata; class Mammalia; order Chiroptera; family Vespertilionidae; genus Myotis; species Myotis lucifugus. The sequence continues at coordinate 3,083,889 of NW_005871195.1, forward strand.
TCCACAATTCTGCTGAATACTTTATATCGCGTGGCTCATTAATTTCAAAACCACTCATAGCTTTATTTTTTGAAACTCTGCATTAGCACCCCCCTCCAAAAAAAGCAAACAAACAAAAAAAACTATAGCAAGGAGAGAATTGCTGAATTTTAACACCTCATCCTATCATTTGTTTAGTACCTTCTCACATTAAACGACAAAAAGAGAGTAATGCCTTGTGCAATAAAAAACTTTCCCTGGGTTCAGAGTAAACAGACTTTTCACTACTACCCTTGTGGAGTTACTAGTTTCAGTTTGCCTTATCCTTAATAAACACAGAACATAAGCCGGGGCCACGAGACATCCATCAAACAACTATTCAATATTGAAGGGCTCTTTTGCTCTATTGCTGGTTCCCCAACACAGGAGCTTCCCAGGTGAAATCTGAAACCGGTCCCTATACAAGGAGGGCAAGGAGAGACTGAGGAAAAGGGAAGACCACCCAGATTGGCAGGTGGCAGGTTTGAGATGCAAGGGGACTTACTTAGGAGGCTCCTCTTGGGTGGCCACAAGACAAGTAGACCTCTGACCCCACCCACCAGAATCTTCCCTGGGTTCAGTCATGTGTACCATCCAAATGGACTCAATGGCTATTGCTCTCTCAAGGCTGTGCCCTTAAAAATGGTTCTGGCTGTGGGACTGTTGGGTGGAGCACACAGTTCCAATGACAGGGGAGGGGGTGATGGCAAACCAGCAGGCGCATCCTTCAATCACCTCCTCTGACAACAACTGAGACACACATCTCCCTCCCCACTCTTACTTGTAGATGACATCACAGGGCATCTGCCATCCCTAAGTTAGATGGCACAAATTAAGGACACCAATGACTAATTCTGTAGGTTTTTTCCTCTGACCTTATTTCTGATTCTCTTTCAAATATACTGTTGAATTATCATTTCCCTCTGTCTCTCCAATGGTAGCTGTCTTATGTTTGATTCTACTGCAGTGGAGCAAGATAATGGGAATAAACAATGTCACAAAAAATACATTCTGGGCAGGTTTTGGGTTAATTTGGAAGCTGATGAGAGGCCGGGGAAAACTGAGCCCTGCAGTTGGTAAGAAACCCTTTCTACTTGTATGTACTTATTTACCAGGTGTCCATCTTCTGTACCCTGTAGCATGTACAATGTTTCAACTACAGTGACTTAGAAGTGGTGTTGACCAGTTAGCATATTAAATATACTACCTGTTGAAAAGAGAGCACTTTTTTAAAGCTATATTATTATAAAATTTTAGCAAGTCAACTCAACCCTGTGCCCATCTTTCCTCCATTTCTCCCTTTACTTTCCTTGTCTTGTGGTTTTCTCCTTTGTCTACCAACAAACCATTTTCATAGTATTTTGGCTTTAGAGTCAGGTCATAAAATACACATATGTTCAAGGGCACCCACATGGGCATGTGTACAACACATACATGCACCCACTTCTCCAACTCCTAATTTCTGTTTCATCTTCATACAGTCCTCTCATTCTGATCCTCCAGCTAAATTTTGTTTAAATTCCAATGAAGTCATTTTATAAAATGTCATCAAAGAGAGAGATATTCAAGGCAAAACTATTTTGGTCATGATGGAAGTTATGGAAATGTTCCATTTATTTGAAAGCAAACAAAAGATCAAGAGTTATTGTTTTAAAGCAAGAACTGAAAATAGAGTACAAACCTTTATAAATGGCCATCTTTTCTTATTATCCAGGCTTAGTAAAGACCACCCTATCTCTAAGAACAAATAACCAAAGTACTAAAGCATATGTTTGGTGAAAATAATATAGAGTACGTATTCGGGGATCATTCTCTAACATTAACCTAGAAACAACAACAACAACAACAATAATAATAATAATAATAATATGTTCCAAGCTACTTTTTTCATTATTCTTCTAATATGACAATGAATTCTAAAATCATGTGAATACAATTAAAGAAAAAGGTGTCAAATCAATTCAAGCCAGAAAACTCTTCACTTTGGGTCTCACCTTGGCCAAGATATAAATCAACATCTTTCCATTCTCCTAGCAAACAATGAATGCATGCTGATCCTAGATATGTACTAAAAATATTTTTAATGGGTCATGTTCCCCACATGAGATTTCATTTTTCTCATTTTATCTAACATCTAGAGGATATGGCCACCTGTGGCCCTGTGAATGGACTGGACATGCTGATTCACTCTCCATCTGGCCAACTGAGGGCTGGGCCCTTCCGAAGAGCTGTTATCACCAAGCAGCTGAACAACGCAAGCCACCCCTTGTACCCCGACTTACGTTCCTGCAACCTCATCTGATTTGAGTTTCCAATCTTTGCCTGGGACATGAGCGCAGTTCCTAAAAGGACAGCTAGCTCCTTACCCTATTCTTAATCAAAGGAACTGCAAAGACAGAGACCCTGAGAACTGAACAACTACTCAGTCCTCTACACTTACGCCATTCTGGAAAAATTCAATCTCTTAAGAATTAGGAGCATTCCTCACAAGCTCTATCCTGGACATACTTGGTTTACAATGAGTGGGGGCTATTGGCGTGAATGAAACCAGAACTATACATCAGTATGCATCATATAGGGGGCTTTAGAGGTGGTGGTCATAAATTTCTTTTCCAGGATCAAGGGTCAAGACTCTTCTCTTTAAAATTTGGCCCTCAAATAGGAATAGTGTCCTCCCAGTTACAGTGACCTTAACTATTGGTGGGGGGAAGTAACCTGTCCACTTCACAATGTCTGAATTAGAGTGATAGACGCAAATTTGTTGACATGACTCCATTTCCCTGAACAATATCCGGGTAGAATGTGGAAATACCCCTTCCCTTGCCACTTTGCATCCCTCACACCCAAGTTTTTCATCCTGTAAATCCAAACTAGCTGCAGCCATGTGTGTGACCCCCTCATTTTATGTAATCTGGGGAACATCCAGCCCTTGGTTACTCTCATGTCCCCTACAGCCACCTTCACTCTATTTGTGACTCTTCTAAAAAACTGCACACATCTGAGGCCCCTAACAACAAACTGATTCAACCCAAGGCACCTCGTTGGGGAACTAGGAGCCTGGTCCCCTGTGTTACTATGGATCTCCCTGAACTCTTCAGAGAGCGTCCTGTCCCTGCTTTCACAGGGTGCATGAGACTCCGAAGGCCCAGCGCCCGGCACCTGAGCGCCCAGTACCTCCCCAAGGCTGAGCTGTATGTCAATTATCTCCAGGTGCCACCGAGGACCATTTTCCCTGAACACTCCAAACTGTATCTGGCAATCCAACAAGACACGCGCTCCCTCTGAAGAATCTGACCTGGGAAGCATCCGCCTGTCTATTACCAGGGGCAGAAAACAGTGTTAATGAAACGTTTGGGGGCATCAAGGTGAGGCGGAGGGAGAGGATGGATCCTATTTCAGCTCATTTATCCCCAGGTGTTAGGGGACAGAGCTGTGTGGTCTGAAGTCACCTGCCAGATGCATAAACAACACGGGGGATTTTCAGAGAAGGCAAAAGTAGGCACAGGATGGCCGGGGACTCTGCCACCGGCGACTTTCACACACACTTCAAACATCTCTTCTTCCTGGACCTGGACCATGCGTGCACCCCCTCGCCTGCGCACCCCCACTCCCTCTGCGCCCGCCTCCCCTTCCCAGTCCCGCCCAGGCCACTCTCTCATGCAGCAAAGGCGCAAAGCGTCCCCCTCTGGGAAGGGGTCCTGGTCTCAGCTTGCCCGGGGAGGAGGGAGGAAGCGGGGCGCCCGTTCGCATGCTCAGCGCATCCTACCGCCTGTGGAGCACGCCTCCTCCAGCTGAGCAGAGATGCTCTCCACCCTCCGCACGTTCATCTTTGGGGACGTTGGGTGCAGGAGCGGGACTCGAGGGTCACCCGGCTCCGGGGCGTCTACCGACGGGTCTGGCACCGGAGCGCACTCGCTGCGCAGCCCAGGGGCGTCCGTGGCGCTGGAGCTAGAGCGGCGGCAGCGGCGGCGGGCAGGGAGCGCAGAATGGGCTGCAGGTGCGGCAGCGGCCGGCGGGGGGCGTTGTGGGCGCTGCGCGGTGATGGGCGGCGGGGACGCGCGGGCGGGGCTGGTGGCAGGGGCTGGAGAGCGGCCGAGGCGGAAAGCGGATGCCCGGCTCCCACAACCCGAGAGCGAGGAGCCCCCTCCCCTCGCCACCCCTTCCACCTGCGACCGAGGCACCTGGATGAGGGGCTGGCGCGGTGGCTTTGGCGACGGAGCACTGAGACCCTAAAGAAGACTGAAGGCGACTTAGGGTCGAGCAGGGACCCCTCTGAGAGTTGCCAGCGGGTTGCGGCGCCTCGAGGACCCCTACCTGCTGCGCACAGCGCCTGGCTCTGGAGGCGGGGAGGTCCCTGGCCCTGAGCCTCAGCAAAGAACGCCCTTGGGGACTCAAATTCCAACAACTGGTCTGAAATGTGGCTGCACAAAGTTGGGCTGCGTGCAGAGGACACCAGAAGGGAAGCGCAAGGAGATGCCCTTCTCTGGAACCGGGCAGGGCGCCAGGAACTCCTAGACAGGAAACTTTCCCAACTGAAGCTAGAACCAGTCATGCCACTGGGCTAGGTGTTGGGAAGCGCCGGCTCTTCATGGCCAGGTGCGCAGGGCAAGGCCCGGGCCAGAAGGCCGCCTTGGAGAGAGGCGGTGGAGGAGATGGGGAGGTGGCAGGACACGCATCCAGAGGGAAGGTTTCCTTTGAGGTCTCTCTGGCAGCCAGGATGGGCATTCCTCACACTGTGTCATTTCCCCTCTTAAACAACCGAGGCCAGGGATGTTTGGGAAGATTGGAACTAACCAATAAACCACTTGTGGCCATGGTTACTACTTGCGCAAACCAAAATTAAAATGCCAACCTCTGTGTTCACTCCAGTTAAGTGCATGAAGCCTCTTTTGAGAAAGAAGGTCAGGTTGACCAGTTCTCAGGAAACCGAAATAAAACCCCTTCCCACTCAGAATCGCTTAGTTGATTGGCCATTATTTGGTTTGAAGCCACTTCTAAGTGTTTGCAAAATCATCCACTCTCCTGTGCTAACACTCTCCCCCACCACCACACACACACTCCGCAGCAGCTGAAATCTTGCCGGTCACTGGTCACTCCAAGGTCTCAGCTGACACTTTCTTGCCCTTTTCCCATCCCAGTTCCCCCAGGGACTCACGTGGCCTCCTGAGGCCTCTGACTTTCCTTTTAGTTCATGGTTAAGGCCGACACCACCACTGCCTAGGTTCAAATCCTAGTTGCACTACCTAACTAATTTTGTGGCTTGGTGAGAATTATTTACATCAGTTGAAACAATGGAATAAAATGGTGTCTATTATATTGGTTTGCTGTGAGGATTTCAGGAAGTTGATAGATGTAAAAGGGTTAGGGCAGTGGCTCTCAACCTTGGCTGCACATTAGAATCACCTGGGAATCTTTTTAAAATCCTCCGGAATGACGCCCAGAAATCAGGATTTTAAAAAGATTCCCAGGTGATTCTAATGTGCAGCCAAGGTTGAGAACCACTTGGTTAGGGCCATGCCGGACACACAGGAATCTCTAATTCTACAGCAATTCTTTCCAGAAACCACTCTCATAACTTTTAGTCCGAGGTGCTCACTACCACCCGCCCCGGTCTAAATCCCATTATTTCTATCCGATGCTTTCTAAAACTAGCTTCCTGTGTTGATTTGAGTCCTGCAGCCTGGTCAGAACCCCAATTCCAGCTGGGACTCGTTGTGTGTCCAAGGACTAATAATTTAACTTCCCTTTTTCAGCTCTAAAATTGAGAAAATAGTGTCTACTTCAATTAACTGTTGGAGAAGATGATATGAAGCCACATATGTAAGTTGTTCAGAGTGGTTTTGACACATGTAAGAACTCATTAAGAGCTCTCATGGTTATCAACAACCTTATATTTTATCCTGGTGCCTCAAAGAAGGGCTTCTCTGAATCCAGGACAGGTCTGCCCATCCTTCCTTCATAATCTGGGAAGTAACATACAACCCCTCTCCCACCGACAACATACCCAGGACATTTTGTTGGGCCAATCCAGTTCTTAAATCTTATCCAATGTGTCTCTGCCTAATTTGATCCTTCTACATGTCTATCCTTGGAATTAGTTGGAAAGAAGGCAACAAAATCAAGTAAAGTGGATACTGTGCTTAAGAAGTTTGCAGCATTGTATATTCTTTCCAGAATACTTGTGTGGGATCTTGGCTACCATGAAATACATCCCCAGAACCTCTTTATTCAGATATTTAGTCATTGCCAAATACCACAGGAAAAAAATATATTTCTGTTGCCACTTTTACTGATATTTGGGACTGAGAGGTAAGGGTACCTCTGCCTTGTTTGTACCATGTACATACTGGAGCTTCAGAGAACTCACATGGTTATAGAGCAGCGGTTCTCAACCTGTGGGTCGAGACCCCTTTGGCAGTTGAACGACTCTTTCACAGGGGTCGCCTAATATCATCCTGCATATCAGATATTTACATTACGATTGATTCATAACAGTAGCAACATTACAATTATGAAGTAGCAACGAAAATAATTTTATGGTTGGCTCACAACATGAGAAACTGTATTTAAAGGGCTAGAAGGTTGAGAACCACTGTTATAGAGGAGACATTCATATATCACAGCATTTTGTGCCAACCCATTGCTCCTTCTTAGAAGCTGTAGCAGTCCTAGCCCTCACCCCCTACTCTAATAACCCCCCCCAAAAAAAACACTATTCACAATGGCTCCCACATCTTTTATGATTAATCTTAGGTTGTTCATTGTGTAACGTGGATGCATAGTGTTCCCTCAAGGAACCTTACCTACAAATGGTTGTAGGATTAGTAAACTCACCATGTGCCAGCCACTAATCTCAGATTTTATGAACATTATTTTGTTTAGTCTTTACAAGACACTACAAAGTAATCATGATTATTATCATCCTTACTTAACAATTGGAGAAATTAAGACTTAAGAGAGGTAATAAACAGTGTCTCTTGGATTTGAATCCACCCGTATGACTCAAGAGCTGCTTAATTACTACACTGTACTACCACCCTGGGCTAGGATTTAGAGTTTTAGACTCTCTGGGTTCTGATATTTCCCCGCTCTGTGTCATTCAGAAAGTCACGGACCATCTCTAACTTCATTTGTGAAGAGGAGAATTTCTGCTTCACAAGGTCATTTTGAGGATCAAGTCAAGGAATGAAAGTGAAAGCTATATATAATCCTTGGAATGTTGTAGAAGCACCCAGGATTACTTTTATTATTGTCCTGATCTTTTATGGCCCATTACTTTTATTGCCTGTTCTGAAGGTCCATCACATTTTAGCATGATTCTCTCTTGCTCCCCAGGACTTGTTATGCACTAACAATAATAGTAGAAATTCTAGTATTTAATATTTACTGAGAGCTTACTATGCATGATCTGTGTTTAAAACTCAACATCATCATATCACGTTATAGAACTATTTTTGCCCTGATTTTAAAATGAGACTGAGACTCCGAGAGGGTAAATAGGTAAGTAGCCCAAGATCAGCCAGCTGTGAAGCGGTATGGCTGTTTTGAACCCACCTTCGTCTGATTACAAAGATGAGCATCAACTTCTACCTGCTACCTCTCAAACTTCAGCAAAGAATCACATACAAGGTTGGTTTGAAAGCACCTGTGCTCCAGCTTCTGTGATGGACTCACCAGATTTGGGAGAGAGGTGTTGAAATCTAATTTTTGCTTAATTAATAGACTCTACATTTTAGTGCAGTTTTAAGTTTACAGAAAAATTAATTAGAAAATACAGAGTTCCCATATACACCCTCTTCACTTCTCCCCTCCCCGCTGCCAAATTTTCCTACTATTAACAAACTTAACCTTAGACTTTGCAGTCCCCAGAACTGTAAGACCATAAATTTCCCTTGTCCAAGCCACACAATCTGTATTATTTTGTTATGGCAGCCCAGGCAGACTAATACAGACTCAGGAGCAGGTACTGAGATAGCACCACCCTATGGGAAAGGTGACCCAAATGTGCTCTGCAGCCCAACAGCACCTGCAGCATCTGGGAGCTTGTCAGAGATTTGGAATCTGGGAGCTTGCCCCAGACCTCCTGAATCAGTATCCTCATTTTAACAACATCCTCAAGTGGCTCCAGGTGAGAGAAGTTAGCTCGAAATGCAGGCAGATAGGGATCCAGTAGAAAACAAAGGCAGATGGAACATAGGCAGGGGCAGACAGGGCAGTTTGAGCAAGCCTAACCACAGAAACCAACCATGCTGAAATAACAGAATGGTTTCGGACACAGAGTGGGAGGCATGTGAAACCAAGGGAGGGCCTGCAGCAACAAGGTGTACTGATGCCTAGGAACAGGGAAAGTTCAGGTAGGTGCCGGGTAAGAACAATGAGGGAATCAATCAGGTGGTGACACAGGTTGTATAGAGCAGGCTTGCAGCACATATATACCCCTAGACTGACTAGCTTCACTGGAAACCCATTATTGAATCCTCCCCGTTGGGGAGTCTTATTCTGCTTGTAATATTCCATACTTTTGCTTAAATCTTCTGGACCATGGAACTCATTCTTGGGGGGGGGGGCACCGAGGGGGAGGAACCTCGTTCCAGTTATCACAGGTATACAGATCACCATGTGAGAAGGGCTGCTCATCAAGACAGAGGCAGTCAGAGCTTACTGGGTAGGAGGAGAGGCCAGTGTTATAATCACAGCCAATTCACTGCATTCCCCCCTAGGGAGATGCACCTGTTTTGCCTTTGGAACCAGTCCCTCCTCACATGGCTAGAATTGTTTATTGCCTCATTAGATTTCAAGCAGCCAATATCCACAACCTGGGTCATCTGACTCCAGCTGAAAATTGCTTTGTGCTACTTGATCTCTCGTGATTATTATAATAAACAGGGGCAATAATCTATGTTGAGATCCTGACATTAAAGGGAATCTTCATAAGCCATAATGAGACCAAAATATAAATGTGGTAACCATTTTAGGGCAGGAAGGTTAATTCCGACATTCTTGTAGGATTTCTATATTCAGTAGCTGATTTGGTCTTTACAACTCGGGGCGGTAGACAGGTCAGATTCTATTAATCCCACTTTGCAGATGAAGAAACTAAAGCACATGGAGAGCAAGCGAGGTACTCGAATTTTCACCAGGAACATAGGATGCAGCCGGGACCCAAGCCTTCATCATCTGACGTCCTTCAGCACTCGATGCTGTATGCCTTGCCAAGTTTATATAAACTGGAGTATTGCCAACTGAACTGCGATTCTCTGGGCACCAAAGTGCAGATTTGCCTCGAAACCTCATCTTGCAGGATAAATCGATGTTATAAATGTAAAATTTTTATATCTCTTAGCTGCATTTCCAGACTTGGGAACTTCAGGAAATCTGCTGGCTGCATTCTCTATAGGGCAGAAGACGTGATTAGGGGATTTTCTCTGGAGCAGAGATTTACTTAAACCAGAGAGCTCTGCAACTACTTAAAGTTAATGTCCTTAACGAAGTTTATGCTGAAGAGGAACCTAAATTCCAGCTCTAGGTTCTATATTTGAATTGAATGTTTTAATGGGGGGATAGGTTCATTAAATTCCAAACCACGTCATACCTTTTATCCTCTGTTTTCTTTAATTGCTCTTTGTACTGCATTTAGACTAAAAATTGGTCCTTGGGGAGTAAGGATCTGTTAGCTTACCTCTGAGCACTTTGAAACTGTCCAAAAATGATTTCCATGTAACTGAATGAACTTGTTTCTAGAGTGTTCTTCATAATCAAAAGGTGGACATAACTGAAAACAGAATTTCATTCTAAATTACTAGTTTTAATCAAATATCTGATTCAAACAGATCAAGTACTTAAAAAACAAAGGCGATATATGCATTGCTTTGTTTATGTGTGTGGGGCTCAAAGCACTGTACTATATTGATGATAAGGAAGTTACTGCATTTAAAATTTTTAATAAATTAACATTTGGGGGAATTTGTTTAATTTGTTTTTTAAGGTATTAATAAAATTAAAGTTCTTTATATAAATAAGAAATATTGTAGGGAAAACAAGAATCTATATTTTCAGTTAAGGTTAAAAATAATTGCCCCAGTTCTGAGCCTGGATAATTCAAAACTGGGTTTGACAATCTGTCAGGATTGAGGAATAAAGCTTGCACATATACTCTTGTCAACATAGATGAAGTATCTCATGCTCAGGTTCAGGTAAGCTACTGAACAACCTGTCGACACATGGCAAAAAGGATGACTGAAATCTTCAAAGTTTCTATGCCATTAGGTTTTCAGGAGCCCAGAATTTTTTAGATGGTTGACGTTAACGAATGGTCATTTATATTTTACTAGAGGCCTGGTGCACTAATTCGTGCATGGGTGGGGTCTAGCTGGCCTGCCCCGATTGGGGCCAATTGGGCCAGGCCAACTGGGGGGAGGGGACACAGGAGGTTGGCTGGCCGGTCCCACCCCCAATTGGGGTGGGGGTCTGATTGGGGCAAGGCTGGCCCGGGGGAGGGGCCGAGGGTGGTTGGCTGGCCCCTAGTTGAACTTCCAGTCAAACTCCTGGTCAAGGGGACAATTTGCATATTAGCCTTTTATTATATAGGACAGTGGTTCTCAACCTTCCTAATGCCGCAACCCTTTAATACGGTTCCTCATGTTGCGGTGACCCCCAACCATAAAATTATTTTCATTGCTACTTCATAACTGTAATTTTGCTACTGTTATGCATCGTAATGTAAATATCTGATATGCAGGATGTATTTAGGCCACCCCTGTGAAAGGGTCATTTGACCCTCAAAGGGGTCACAACCCACAGGTTGAGAACCGCTGATATAGGATTTCCTTTAATGATTTTGTCAAGTACCTGAATTTTACCCACAGTGACTAGGACAGCTATCAAAATGCTCTCTTGCACTCATTCACATGCAACCAAAGTTTTGAAAAACAAAATGCATGAATTATTTGAAAGATCTGTTTTTTCCTCCTCTTAGTAAAAGCAATATTTGGATGAGTAAAACAGCATGACTGCATAATAGCAATAAGATTATGTAGGGAAAATGTTGGTAGCAGATTAACTTTGATATTATCAACTCAAATAAATGTAGTAGATAAATGTGTAGTATAATAAAAATTATTTAACAAGTATAAGACTCAGAATAATCCTGTGAGTTAATACTGTTAGTATACCCATTTCACAGGTGAGGACATTAAGGCACCCAGTTACAAGTCATTAGAGCCAGCATTCAAACCTGGGCACTCTGGCTCCAGAGCTCCTGCTGCTAATGGTGAAGTTACATTGCTCCTTTATGCAGAATGAGGAAAGATTCCAGTGCATCTTCCTGAGCAATACAAGTACTGTTAATCCTGGCTTAACATGATGAACAAGGTGCAAAAATCCAGTCTTGAAGATTGTAGGTTAGTAATAAATGCGAGGTTATTCCATTGTGTGGTAGAGGGGAAAAATATGTCTTAGTATTATGCACAATCTCAAGAAAAAAGCACATTATAATGACATAGTAGAAATTATTATCAATCAATCATCCATGAAACAGAAACATTCTCCCCCCAAAATCATAAGGCGCAGGGTAGAAGAGGGAGCATTTTCTAATTCCATCTCATCCCACCTGCCACTCCTCCTGTAAAAGATACAAGCATGTTAGTCTGCCCCATTGAAGATCTGGGACTAGGCACAGGATGGAGCCCATTATTAGATGCATTTTATTCATTCTGGCCATCCCTGTGCCATGGAAACCAAGAAAAGAGAATTTTCCAAGAAGATAGTGCCTACAGTAACAGGTTGTCAAGTACACAGAGGCCTGAAATAACTTCTCCATCATATTTAGGAGCAAGGAGATTATTAGTGACCTTCTTACAAGGATTAACAAGCAACTCCTTCATATATTTAAGATTTTATTTTGTAGACTCAAGGTATGCATAATTGGTATTTTTAGATAATAAGAGCTACCATTTTTGAGTACCTATCCTATGCCAAGTTCTGTAATTGGCACTTGTTATTGTCTAACTACTACTCACAAGGTAGCAAATTTCCTTACTATGTGATAAGTGAGGATACCCAGATTCAGAGCTGTGAGCTGAGATCATGGGCAAAGCCAACAGGAATAGTCTGAACACCCCAAGGTCATAGACCCTGCTTTATTGGCACTCCACTGTACAGTTCCTGTTGCGTTCCCATGACAAAAGGCAGTCGGAACACTATAAATCATATCAGCTGATTCAGGGATCTCCTTTTAATCACTTGTTCCAATTTTGTCTGCCTTCACAATTTTGACTGACATTTCTATTTGAACTCCGTAGCAATTCAAGAATCCTCTGGCTTCGCTTGTGGAGATGTTTTAATAACTGGAGATAGAATCATAGATAGAGAGCAGGCAGCTGTGGTGGAGGGGGGTTGTGTGGGATGGAGGGATTAAGCAAAAAAGAAAAAAAGAGAGAACTTATGCACAACAGTGTGGTGATTGTGGGGGGAGGTGGAATAGGACATAGAGGCGATAAATAGTGATGGAAAATTAAAATAAATAATAAAATAAATAAAGAAGAAAACATGAATAAAAGGGCCAGAAACTGAACACAGGATGAAAAGAAAGAAAGAGTATTAATGTCTAATTTTTTTAAAGGTGGGGCTAGATGGAGGGTGGGCAGATGATAATCCAGAAGCACTAGCTAAGAGAATAACTAAAACCAAGTCCAATAAGAAAAACTAAAAACAAAAACAAAAACAAAAACTGGACATTGTTAATATAATACATCAAGGGAAGAATAACCAAATGTGAGAGAGAAGGTGCTGGGCTAGAAAATAAACCTGCACGGACAGGTAGCATTGAATCTGGAGAAACAGGGAGACCTGCTCTGACTCCACAGTCACAATGGTTGAGTTTTTACATTGGCCGGTTATAGCTGCATAACTTAGAGTTTCACTTTTGTTAACCATTAGTTTCCTCATCTGTAAGAAGGGAGTAGCTGTTCTTCTCCGCAGTAAAATAAGGTTAAATGTGATCGTGTGTGAAAATGACCTTAGTCATTTGCATGTTTTTACATGTTAGACCTTAGAACAATTTGGGATGATCCATGTGTCCATTGAATGAAAGGCCCAGGAGGGCTTATGGTAAGGGCACCAGAAGAATACTATTGGTGAAACAATTGGTGATGCTAGGCGAGCCTGAGAACATTATTTTCTTAATAGAAATTTAGCTAATGGCACATTATCATGGGTCGATAACTAAGCAGATGGCAAGTGTAAAACGTAATCATTGTCTTTGGTATCCAACCCGAATGCAGTGGTTTCAGATGGTTAGAAATGGGTGCAAACCATGCTTGGAATTAGAGGTCATTTTCTGATCATGAGCAGCAGTGCACAAAATTATCCAGAGCCAAACATCCTGGTGTGAGCATTCCAACAGCAAACAGTGCCTTATGAGTGCAAAGTTCCTGATGGCACAGTGTCAGCTTACACAGCCCACCTGCCCCCTGATCCCACTTCTTCGCTTTCAAAGCACTCTGTTCCTTTCTTACCCAGGACTTACCACAAATTATAACTAAGTATTTATTGTGTATTTAAGTGTTTAATGACCATCTCTCAAGACATACATATGTGCGCGCACACACACACACACACACACACAACTGTAGTTTCCCTGAAGACTGGAATCTTTGGTTTTGTGGACAAATGGAGGGAAATGAGCATTCAATACAAGATCTGTATTTTTGTTGTTTCTAGATGATCCTTTCTGCTACACCTCAAAGCACAATGCACAGAGACAAGAACACCTCACTGTTCCCACACAGTGAACATACCTCACTTTGTAAGTCTCACCTGGAGCATCACTGAGGCTGATGTGCATACTACCTGTGTGTGTGGCGGGTGGGTCTGCATACTAACACAAGATAGGTGTAAGGAAGGGGGGTATTGTGGGTGCTGACCTCCTGGAGCTATACAGGAAAGAGAGAGCAGCATTAAGAGGGGTGTCCAAACCCCAGTGCCCCCATTGAAGCATGTACAGGTCAACCTCTAAGTGCCAGTGACTCTCCTCAACACTCCACTGAGCTTCAAAATCCCCTTTGGTCTGACTGTTGTTTTGTGAACGGTGCAGACTGTCCTCTCTGAGCAGCCCTTGAGGGCCCCTCTCTCTCCTGAGGTGGTACCTAGCTGGTTTCAACACAGACAGTAAAAATCCCATTCACAAGCCCAGATGGATGAAGGACGGGAATCCTGGTTGATGTTCAGAAGTTGAATCTGGCCTTGAACTCATAAGCAGTGCCCCCAACACGTGTCTCTCAGTTCACCTGACATATGCTGGTATTCGGTGCTTCCTTCAGACCACTTTCCACAGCCCTGGAAACTCCAATGCTCCCTCTATACTATTTTCTCCAGGTCCTGACCCAGGATATACCTTACATCACTGTCCTTATCATCTTCTCATCTCTAACAATGAAACTTGATAAAGAGGGAACTTCTGAGCATAGCAGGCTCAAATATCAGCAGCAGGAGAAGAAATGGTTTTCTATCTCTGAAACACAATTATGTTCTCAGCATACTCTGCTGAGAATTTTCTGAAATTGGATGATAATGAAAATGTTTGCATGATCTACCAGGGAAGGTCAGGGTCCCCATTTTCATCCCAATGGGCCAAGTGACTCCAAGATGCACAGAAGAATAAGCTAGCTGCAAATTCTAACACGCTTCTCATATTTCCATCTACCTCTCAGACCAGGGAATAATCACTGGAACTATCACCAAAATGTATGAAAAGGTCAGATTATCCTTAGGACTGAACACAGCTCTATATTTCTTGGGAAAGATTTGTCTCGGGAATACTTGGAAAAGAGAAGAAGTGAACAATTAACACCCAAGCTATGATTTACCAAATCTTATGCTTTTCCTGGCATTGTGTATCAATTCACTCTAAAAACTCTTACTGACTCAAGGCCCAGCTCCCTGTGTCCCGTTAGACATAATCATGTGGATATTCCAACACCTTCTGCAGGGACCAGAGCTGCAGCTCTGTTTCCTGAGGCACAAAC
The DNA here is from genome assembly GCF_000147115.1 of Myotis lucifugus. Classification (NCBI taxonomy): domain Eukaryota; kingdom Metazoa; phylum Chordata; class Mammalia; order Chiroptera; family Vespertilionidae; genus Myotis; species Myotis lucifugus. The sequence continues at coordinate 3,098,930 of NW_005871195.1, forward strand.
ATGCCACATTCTAGTTTTTCTTCCTTCTTAGCCAGGTCTGCACTTATTGTAGATAAGTTCAAATGAGTTGCGACAACTATTTTTACAGCCTAGGAAGATGTCATCCCAAAACCCAGAGTTCTCGGTCTGGATGATAACATTTTGATAGGTCAGAATCTAGTGGGAACTTCAAGATAGCAACCTGAAGCCTTTGTAATGTTGTAGTTCAAGGAATCTTGCCCTGGCCAAGTGGCTCAGTTTCTTGGAGCATTGTGCCATACACCAAAAGGTTTCGAGTTCAGTCTTGGATTGGGTACATTCAAGAGGCAACCGACTGATGTCTCTCTCTCTCTCTCTCTTTCTCTCTCTCCCCCCCTTCCTTGCTCTCTAAAATCAATAAATATCCATGGGTGAGAATTTAAAAAAAAATCTCATTGTTTCATACACACATAAAGACTGTATATAGTCATTAACATATATTTGCTCTGATATATCTGACACAAATACTTTTAATTATACTCAAAATACGTTTTTCCACCATGGAAGAATTTGTAATTAAGGAATTATAAGAAGAAGAAATTTTACAGTTCACTGAATAAAACTGTCCAAGAAAAGCAACTAGAAACTAGGTTAGACATTAGCCCTGAAGGGTTGTGTCTCATCTTATGTCACCTGGTATCCATTTAACAAGAGTGTTCTTTGGTTGGGTGATGAAAATACAAGTGAAGACTCTACAGAAATGATATCCTCAATTTCCCCACATCTGGTGATCATTTACCAACCAGTAGCATGAACAGAGTTTCTATTTAAATCATTGCCTCAAACAAAAGTTAGCCAACAGAGGCAGACAAAAGTGTTCCCTCCTGCCACATGATGGCTGGAATAAAAATAGTGCAACCAAATTGGAATGTCAAAGATTAACTTCACACCCTGGCATTTCTATCTGAGTAATCTTAGCTAAATGCTCCCTCTTTATGTCAAGGAACACACTCTCTAGGCATTTTGGTTAGCAGTCTTTCCACCCACCATCCAGATTCTCTATTTCTGATAAATGTTTAGGTGTTGGAGTGGATCACGTGGCTTTCTCCAGAAATCATCCTCAGCCAAATATAGTTATTTAAATCGTTTACCAACAGCAGACACTGCAGAAAACCTTCAGAGTGTGTTAAGTCTGCATGACCGGTTCTTCCAAGTCTGCACCTTTCCCACTCTATACACATGATCAGGGATGGGAGGCTGAGCACCCCAGTGGCCAAGCATGTGTAGAAAAGCCATCCCCACATTCCCCCAACTGTGACACAATCAAGCTCATGACATCTAGCCTGTGTAGGAAGGGGAAGAATTCAGAAGTTGCATTTTTAAAATTTTTTTTCTTTATTGATTAAGGTATTACATATGTGTCCTTATCCCCCCATTGCCCCCACCCCAGTCGTGCCCTCAGCCCCCCTAGTGTCTGTGTCCATTGGTTAGGCTTATATGCATGCATACAAGTCCTTTGGTTGATTTTTTCCCCTACCCCCACCCTCCCCTACCTTCCCTCTGAGGTTTGATGGTCTGATAGATGCTTCTCTGTCTCTGGATCGGTTTTTATTCATCAGTTTATGTTGTTCATTATATTCCACAAATGAGTGAAATCATGTAATATTTATCTTTCTCTGACTAGCTTATTTGGCTTAGCATAATGCTCTCCAGTTCCATGCATGGTGCTGCGAATGGTAAGAATTCCTTCTTTTTTTACCGCAGCGTAGTATTCCATCGTGTAGATGTACCACAGTTTTTTAATCCACTCATCTGCTTAGCATCTTGAGGTCTTGGGTAGATTTGAGATATTCAGAAGCCACACGGAGTTTCTCACTGATCTAAAGTTGTTGGTGGATGGTGACATGTGGGGATCCTTCCTACCGAGGAGCCTACAGAGGCATGAGAAACAGAACAGAAGAAACAGCCTCGCCCAGAGAGCAGATTATGACACAGTTTGCCCCTCCCACTACCCCGTGGCACCCTGCATAAATTAAGTCCCCAATAACTAGTTTATAAAAACCAAGGTTTTTCAAGCTTTTTCTTCATCACTTTGCTCTTCATGTGACAATGGAATCAATGTCTTATTCTTTTCAGGGTATTAGGGACCATCAAGTTCAATCAATTCCTTTTCAAAGTACCAGAAACCTTGAGCAACTTGACCACAATTGCCCAGTTAGTTGAGATTGTAGCCTGTCGGAACATGACCCATTTTGCTGCCTCAAGGACTGTGCCCCTAGCCCCTGATTTATTCCAGTTCACTGGCCTTTCCCACCTCAGGACCTTCCACACAATATTCCCTCTGACAGGAATGCTATGCTCTCTATACCTCAAATTATACGACAAATAACACTTTCTCAGAAAGATTCTGACTTCCCAGGCTCCATCTCCATTCCTGCCCCCCCCACCCCCTCTCTTACACACACACACACACACACACACACACCTGGAATTTCTTGGAAGACTAGAATCATCTCTGTTTTTGTTTTTGTTTTTGTTTTCACCATTAGCTATCCAGCTCCAGACTCAATGCCTAGCACAAAATACCTACTCTGTAACATTTTGCTGAATAAAAGGATGAATGCTTACATTTTGTTTCAGAGGTCACCCGTTTCTTTTACATCACAATGCCCACCTGTCTGTCTTCAATAAAAAGATAACTGAGGGTGCAGTCAGACCATCAGCTGATTTTTCTGGATCAATTTGGCTTTACCATATGCAGGAGATAGATTCACCTGAAGAGTTCATTCCCAGGTACAACAATTGATCATCAAAGGAGGAAGTTAGAGAATCAAAATGCCATTGCATTGCATCTGTCACCTTAGGAAGACACTTTCTCCAAGGAGGATAAGCAAGGGAGCAGAAGTATTGAATTAGTGCAAATGAACATTTGAATACACACTCCAGAAAACAGCAGGAAACAGAACTTAGAAGTAGAAAAGATGGCAAGTTTATAGTTCAGATCACATCTCAAAAAGAAATAATGATCCAGTTCGGTAGATTAAATGAGGCAACTTAAGTTTGTCCACTCTCAATCCTTTCTCCTCATTTGTGGATTGTCATTTTATTCATTCACCTTGAAAGTCCTTCAAGGACTCCCTAGTGCCTTCAGGATAAAGCCTGCCTTCCTCTGAAGGATGGATATGGCTTTCTGCAATCTGTTCCCCGCCCTTCCCTTTATAGTCACATCCTAACACCCACTTACCCGCCTCTACACTGTAAATACACAGAAATACTTTGGTTCCCAGCAGCCACAGTCTCTCTAAATTGGGAGGATGAGTCCCTACCTTGACCACTTGTTCAGTCTAGTTCTGTATTCGTTTTCTACTGCTACTGTAACAAAGAACCACAAACCAGTGGCTTAAACCAACACACATGTGTTATCTTGCAGTTTGGGGGTCAGAAGTCTGAAATGGGTTTTACTGAGTAAAAATCAAGGTGTAGGCAAGGCTGCCTTCCTTGGGAATAACCCATTCTCTTGTCTTCTCCGGCTTTTAGTGGCACCCACATCCTTGGCTTGAGTCCTCCTTCCATTCAAAGTCAACAATGACCAGTTGAGTGTTTCTGACCCTGCATCACTTTGACACTGACTCTCCGTGTCCTTCCTGCACCTCTGAGGATCCCTGTGATTACATCAGGCCGAACCAGATAATCCAGCAAGTCTCCCTATTCAATGCCAGCTGATTAACAGCTTTAATGCTGTCTGCAGCCTTAATTCTCCTTTGCTATATAAAGTAACATATTTACAGGCTATAGGGATTAAGACATGGAGATCTTCGTGTGGCCATTATTCTGCCTACCACAAATTCCAAGTTCATTTGACCATTCTTTCCCATTTGGTGCCTTTGCCCCTGTGAGTGACAGAGTTGGAGGCTCCTCATCTTATCTTTAGCTCCAGTGATTCAGATATAATCAGGCCTATAATTTTGTATTAAAATCACTGACTTATATGTATATATTCTTCAGAAGACTGTTTCAGAATTTTATACTAACTAAAAATGGATCTTGTAAATAAGCCAGGTACTGTGCTATATATATTGTACCATTTGATTTTATATCAGTACTATGAGATAGGAATTATATCCATTAAATAGATAGAAAAACTAAGTATTGCCGTGGTTAAATTTATGCACCTCTAGCAAGTCAGAGCTGAGACTTGAACTCATGTCTGTCTGGTTCCCATACTAACCTACATTGTCTCAACTTGAGGTCCCTTTTCATTCACACTGAAGGCCCAACATACCATAGGTTTTTATTAAAGATCTGTTGAACTTTGACTTTATTAAATAATTTTCCACCCTAACCAGTTTGGCTCAGTGGATAGAGCGTCGGCCTGTGGACTGAAGGGTCCCAGGTTCGATTCTGGTCAAGGGCATGTACCTTGATTGCGGGTGCATCCCCAGTGGGGGGTGTGCAGGAGGCAGCTGATTGATGTTTCTCTCTCATCGATGTTTCTAGCTCTCTGTCCTTCTCCCTTCCTCTCTGTAAAAAATAAATAAAATATATTTTAAAAAATAATTTTCCCCATTAATATTTCACTCTCCATCTTGATGAGAATATTAATCTACTAATTACATCTTATTTCTTTATTCTGCTTCTCATCTCAAAGACAGATATTTTTGTCAAATCGAATATTTATTCTTAATTGACAGAATAACTACACATTGCTTTAATTCTTTAACTGGCACAGATGATCATTATCCAATGACAATAAAAGCTACTTAATAATTAAACTGTACCTTTGCTTAAAATACCAGCAGCCCAAGCTTACAACCTACCCTTCTGAAGAAAACATTTAAATTAGTAGCTCCCAATTTCAAGAATTCAACAGGTCTAGAGTGGGGCTTGAGCATCTCTATATGTTAACATCTCTGCAGCCAAATCTGGTAATCAACTGGGTTTGGGGATCAGAGTTTTAAAGAATGTTGCACAATAGTCTGTAGTTTACATTGCCTTCCTGTGTGATTCCTCATAGAAAATAAATTGTCTGGTCACTGTGGAAATTCATGAATGCTCAATAATAAATTAATCAAGCGCTATAACTTAATTGATAGCATTAAATGTTGTAGGTAAAAATGAATAGGAAGGACTTAACTGTGGTAAGTAAAATTCTTGCAGTCTGTCCTAAGAATATATCTGGTTTGTTCTAAGGCAGTGATGGTGAACCTTTTGAGCTCGGCGTGTCAGCATTTTGATAAACCCTAACTTAACTCTGGTGCCGTAGTCACATATAGAAATTTTTTGATATTTGCAACCATAGTAAAACAAAGACTTATATTTTTGATATTTATTTTATATATTTAAATGCCATTTAACAAAGAAAAATCAACCAAAAAAATGAGTTCACGTGTCACCTCTGACACGCGTGTCATAGATTTGCCATCACTGTTCTAAGGCATGATTTTTTATTAATGGAATGCACCATTAAACTCCAACACCCTTCCTTTCATAAAAATAACAGAGGATAGCAAATAAATCAATGTTCTTTCTGTTACTAATGTGTGTAGTTTATTTCTTTTTTCTTTTTTTGGTTCACATGGAACTGTCACCTTTACTAAAAACTGTCTGTACTTGAAAAACAGAACAAATCTATTTACCAACACAGAGGCTGACCCACCTGTTTCCTCAGCTGAAAAATAAATGAAGTCTATTATATGTTAAGTACACTGAGAAGTAGAAAACTTTTTTGACCTACACAGACACTGTAACAAGCATCTATGATGTGTAACACACTCAAATAGGCATTAACCCAAAAAATTATCATTTACCTTTCCAGTGAGCTGTGCCCAGGATAAACAAATGCTTCTACAATCACAGAGATAGTGGAAAGCAGGCATGGCAAAGCATGTCCTGTTCTTAACTTTTCTTTTCAGAATTTGCATATGCCCCTTCTGCTCAAATCTTATTGGCTAAGCAAGTCATGTGGGAACAAAGGTAGAGTGGACACAGGCAGAAGAAAGGGCTCCAAGCCAAAGAAGAGTACCTGCAAAGTCTCAGGAGCCAGAGATAAAATGTTTTGTTCAAGTAGCAGGATTTCTTTGGTAAGAGTTTGATGGGGGTGAAAATGACAAGACACAACACTAAAGGCAATAACCTGAGGTCACAAAAAACTCCTCTAAATCCCATTGTGGGAAACATGATCAGAGTACGCTGGATGTTCAAGGCCACTCTGAGCATGGGAATCCTAATCGGGATGTTCAAGGCTAATTTGCTACATGCAGGTGCAAAAACAAGAAAGCAGACACTGAGCAGGTGTGCCCTTCTATAACCCAAAAGATTGCTGTCACTATTTGGCTAGAGCGTCTTTTGTCTAAGTTGGTATAAAGTGTGATACTGACCAGCCAGAATAAGGCTGCTTTTATGTAGGTCTGCTGTATGCACAGAGGCTGCTTGGTATAGTGCCTGTGTTTGCTATTGTATTAGCAAAGGCTGCTTTTATATAAGGGGGCTGCTGTATGTGCAATGGCTACCTCTGCAAGGCTACTTTGAAGAACTGCTTTGTCTAATGGCTCCTTAGAAGCAATAGCTACTTGGGTTGCAATAAAGACTCTCTTACATGCCTATAACTTCTAATGTCTTCTCCATCCGATACCTGGCATCCAAGGAGGTCCAGCCCCTGGTAGAGGGACTCGGACCCAACAGTTAGTGTAGTGGAGCAGGATGAAGGAGGGAGTACTCCCACAGTTGCTGCAGTGAGCAGAGTCAAGGAGAAACTTACTCTCCAACATCTATCAAGGACTTTGAATTGTATCTTAAAGATAATGAAGAATCAGATGAAGGTTTAAAGAGGAAAGTGGCATAATCCAATTTGTGTTATAGAGTAATAACTATGGCAATGGCATAGAGACTTGATTTTTGTGCACCTCGATTTACCAGGAGAATATGCAAACGGAGAAATCTAGTAGACAATAGCATACACAGGACTGGTAGGAACCATTGCACTTTAGGAGTTTCGCATGCATAACTTTGGATTAGATGTGGCCCTAAGGCCTTATTTGTTTGCCTGCAAGCTTGTGGGAGAAGTTGAGTTTGAAGGTCTTCTGATGATGCATGCACTCTTCACTTGGCCCTAGGCCCCACCATTGCTGGCTTATACCTTTGTGAGTTTGTGGCTTCTGATGTGGTTAGGGTTGCCTAATAAAATATTTGATGACCAATTAAATTTGGATTTAAAATTAAATAATGAATAATTCTATATGTTTTCAATCTTTATTTGCTAAATATTTCAACACTAGATATAGTTGATAATGGTACACAGCATAGACTCCATATTACCATTAATGAAGAAGGTATAAGTGCAAAAGCAGAGAAACATCAACATTTAAAGAGCATTTATGAGACAGGAGAATGAGAACAGATGTGGGAGAAAATCTGAGAGTGCAAAGTAAGAGAAACCAAGGCCAAAAGTGCCCCGGGAGAGGTCAACGACATCACATGCTGCAAGGGTATCAAGCCAGGTGAGAACTGAAATTTTTCCACTGGATTGGTGACAAGAACATCATTGGTGTCCTTGGAATATTTTGGTAGAGCAGCCAGGAAAAAATCAGTTGCCTTCAACTGAGAAGATAAGGAGAAAGTAGGGATAGAATATCTCACTATTCAAAAATGTTTGGCTATATTGGCAATGTATGATGGAATGGTAGCTAAAATAGAGTACAGAAAACGTTGCCCTCCCATAGTCAAGGCTTGATTTCTTTAACTGTGGATTAGAAAAAACCAGTAAAGATGAATAAGTGAAAGAGATGGAAAAGAGACAGAATAATCAGTGTAGTCAATTTATGAAGGAGCCGGATGAAGATATGATACATAGTCCAGTTAGAGAGATTTGTCTTAGCAGAAAGGTTGAGAAGCTAATGAGTGTCCATGCAGTGAGATTTGGACCAAGCATCTGAGGGGATTTCTCAATGAGGGCTTCTACTGAATGTCCTGGGAAGTAGACATGAGCTCTTCTCTTGACTTTGGGTATGGCAGGAATAGGGTAAGGAAGAAGGTGCCAACAATCTGGAGAAAGAGTCTTGGATTAGCAAATACTTGAGGAATACTTAGGAGAACTGAATACTCTGTTGGATTGAAACCTACATTCAACTCCAGAGTGATCATCGGCATCTTGACAATCTACAGAGTTGTTGGCCACCCTCTGTATGAGGAATCATGCCTTTTCCTAGAGTCTTGGTTCAACATGGAAGGAATCTGGATCCACATGCTAAGCCCTGCATTAACTCTGGAATATTAAATGGTCCTGTGAAATGATAGAAATTAACAGCCCAAGAAGGGAAGTAGGGAATAAAACCAGGGATAGCTGTGAATCTCAAGCCTTTCTTGACTAGGCTCATCTCCTCACAACATCTATAATAATAAAAGCGTAATATGCTAATTCGACCAGATGGCCGAACAACCTTCCGTATGTCCTTCTGCATGACCTGGCAGCCCCTGCAGCAGGCAGGGGTCCAAGGCAGAGGCGGTTAGGGGCGATCTGGCAAGCAGGCGAGCAGTTAGGGGCGATCA
>NW_005871195.1:3107628-3119085 GCF_000147115.1 Myotis lucifugus
GGCATGCAGAGTGGATAGGGGTGATGAGGCAGGCAGGCAGAGTTGTTAGGGGCAATGAGGCAGGCAGGCAGGTGAGTGATTAGGAACCAGCAGTCCCAGATTGCGAGAGGGATGTGCAGGATCTGGCCTAAACCTGCAGTCAGACATCCCCCGAGGGGTCCTTGATTGCAAGAGGGTACAGGCCAGGCTCAGGGACCCCTCTCCTATACGAATTCTGTAGTTTAGGGATAATGCATTTGTGTCCTTTCAGTCTTTAAAATATTTCCTCTCTCTGACTTTTCCTAGAACATTTAATAACATATCTAGTCACTGTTAATTTGAAGAGAAATGTACTGCTTGATAACCCAATCTAATATTTCACATATTTCATAATTTTTGATGAATCTGTATTCATTTACTCATTTCAACAAATAGCTTTTGCATGCTTTCATATGCCAAAGCTCATATGGGCAAGATAAACAGAGTACATAGTCTCAAGAAATTTAGTAACTCCAATTATTAATCTACACTTCAGGAAAGATTAGTACATAAAATGTGACTTAAATTTTTTTACATGCTAATGAGACATATGATGTGTGAGGAAGCATGTAGTTATACTGTGAAAACTCCCAAAAGCCCTCCCTCTCCATACTTGGGCTTCACTTTTCCTGCCCAAGCCTCTTTAAAATTCTCCCCAGCCTTTGTTTGGGAAGCAACCCCCTGCCTTTCCCTTTGCAGTGCAGCCTTCCTGGGCACAAGCTAATGAACCTTCTTTCTCTGTGTCAGTTTCTAGTGATCTCTCGATTTCTATCCTGGGAGATCGCAAGTTCTGTAACACACCATGACGCCACCACTGAATTTTCAGCACCAAGCACAGTGCTTACATATTGGTAATGGCTCAATAAATATATAACTAAATGATCTAGGAGAGATAATGGGTTATATTTCCGTGCTCTTAGCACTAAACCACCCGTTCTCTAAGAACAGCTCACCCACCTTGCTATCCCTAGAACAAAGACCCTAATCAGAACCTACTTGGTGTTTCTCTCACTGAACAAATAATCACCAAGTGCCTATCCTGATAAATGCCTGGTGATATTTTAATTGACTCACCAAAGAGTGTAAGGTGAAACCTCCACAGGGAGATGAGCTGGATGTGGTTCTGGTGCATCAGCCGCTGAGGCCAGCAATCATTCATCTCCCGCACACAGTAGTCTATTTCCAAATAACCACTAAACTATTCCGATTTGGGATTAAAGTAGAAGCAGCCAACCTAGCAAGTCCTCGGCTACAAACCCACACCTTTTCAATGATTATGGTCAAGTCCTGAAAGATTGAGACTCCATCTGAACAGCCTTACTGCTTCTCATGAATGGGGAGAGGCGTTTTTATTTAGAGATTAAGCACCATGAAAGGGCTATGAAGTAATTTGGATTGGGAGGCACCTGAGACATAAAAAGAAGCACACAGAAAGGAGGGTAGAGGTAGCACAACAATTGCTTTCTCTGCAAAGAGAGACAAAGTGAGACAGCTTCTGTTTTAAGAATTTTTATAGAGGGGAGTATTTCCATGACAACTGAATACTTACTTATTCTAATTGCGGGAGAAACAAAGCATCTGAAAAGTCAGGAAATATGTTCCAGGCCCACAGAAGAGATCCCAGCCAAACTAGGAACATCGATGTTGCCGACTTTCAATTTTTAGTCAATATAAAAAAATGTGACAATATTTCTTAAGATTCTCTCAAATCATTTCAGGTGAGATATTCGCTCTTTAAAAATGGCTTTGAGGTGTGTGGATGAAAAGGGACCACACACCAAACCTGACAAGCTCAGGAGAGACCTGCATGATGGCCTCAGAGACCTGAAATAGCCAAAAAGGATGGTCTGAAATTAAAATTTTTAGCTAAAAGTGATACCATTGTAATGAGCTAGTTATTAATAATAGGAAAGTAGCAAAGGGGAAGTCATGATAGTCGTGACATTTGAGCAGCTTCATCAGGAAGCTGCATTTTCATACTCCCCAGGTATTCAACAAAGGGGAGATAGCTGCATGCCAGTAAAGCTGGGGGACCAGGGAAGGTGTTTCTGTCAGTCACACCTGGGGACAGAGGTCATTGGCCAGAATGGGCATGGCCACTGCAAGCATGTGGAAATTTGGAGACACATAATCCCCTAAAGGAAGAATTGGCTCTCTTGGGACTCTTGTGGCTTGGGGCATGCTCTCCCGGTTCTCTTGTATTTGTCCATATGGCCCATGGCCATGAGGATCCCACACACAGTGGACTACTGGACAGCAGCTAGCCTGATGCTCTATTGGACTATGCAAATATGGAATGGAAACTCTGGACACTGGCTCTGCTTTTAGCACTTCTGAAACCCCAGCTACACTTTTTCTATGACTGGACTAAGGGAAATGGGACTTTGGAGACCCAGGGATGTCATTCCATGGAAATAAGGCTTTCTGCTATCTCCCATCCTCCCTTGAGAGTCTCAGAAAATTCCTTTTCTGGAGATGCTACAAGAGCTCCACCCCCAGCAGCAACAGGGGGAGACAGGGCATGCATGCTCCCCTCTGATAACAAAAGCAGTTTATGGTGGGTAGTCATGTGCTAGGTTAGAATCTTCCCTGACAAAGGTCAATTTTCACCTTAATTAAACCTATTGTCTTTTTGCATCTATGATAACATATATTTGAATGTCAAAGTACTTTCCTTTTTACAGACCCCTCAAAGCACAGGTACTGCATCAGAGACCACAAATCCCCTCATTGTTATTGAGTTCTTTGTTGACTGCTAACTATCCTGTACCCACCAATGTAAAAGAAGCATGTGTCTATCATTTTACTTCTTATCCAATCCCAGAGGATTCACCACTTTGTTTTCTCCCTCCTCCCTAATCTATCACCAATGGATTTCATGTAACCCCTTACACCTCGTCCTTTGATTGAGGGTAGAAAATAAGGTGCAAAACTGCTATTCTCTAGGGAGCATTTTCTCAATCTGTTGAGATTTTTGCTTCCCGGCAATTATCAACAGTTTGGTTCAAATAAACTCACAAAAATTATCTACAGGGTTGAATGTTTCTTATGTTGACAGGTATAGTAACTCTGCACATCCATCACCTTTGATTCTTGACCTTAATTATTAAAGATTAAATTGACTGAGGAAAATAGGGAAAGTCTCCAAATTGAACCTGATGGAAATGTGATAAAATCATGGAGTTTAAATTAAATTAATGCCAATTGAATGGACTGATTTATCAGACTAGTAACTTTTCTCTCTTATATGCACAAATGATATTATAAACAATACTAGATATTATAAACAATTCATGCACGGGTAGGGCCCCTAGCGGCTGCTGGCTGCAAGCCGGGACCTCCTTTCCCCGGCTGGGGTCTCCCTTCCTGTGGTTGGCAGGCCGGCCCCACCCCCTGATCAAACTCCAGATGGAACTCCCAGTTAAACTCCAGGTTATGGGGACAATTTGCATATTAGGCTTTTATTATATAGGATCCTATTTCAGTTATTTTTTTTAAGGTTTGTATGATAAATATCACATACTAAATTAATCTAAAGATCAGCAAACTGACCTAAATCAATAAGTCTGGTCTAACATTAACTAAAATAGGCAAGACAGAGGACAATGACTCTTTTTAATGCAAGGCAATTCTATTCCAAAATCCACTTTCCCTTTGAAGAATTCTATTGTGTTGCAGATCATTGCTTCAAAACAAGGATTTCCTTTCTCATTCTCTTGAAACATATTTCTCTCCTGACCCTTTCTGGAATTCTCCATTGAAAGTTATGAATGTATGTTATTGTCAACCCATATATACAGTGGAAATGGTGATGAATGCCTGGTCTTTAGAGTTGGAAGACCTTAATTCAAGCCCTGCTTCAATCTCTTCCTACATATTGATATAGAAAAAAATCCTTTGACCTCTCAGGGTCACAGATTTTTTTTTATCTGCTTAAAAACAATTAAAATGTATCAGTCTAAGATATTCACTCAACAAAGTTTATTGTGCATCAGACAAGAGATTAAGCACTGGAGATTTTTAAAACATAAGTCATGACCACTGTTTTTGATAAATAGTCTAGTGAAGAAGGCATGCCTAAATAATGGGTATGTGAAATATTTTCAAGGCCATGATATTTGAGCTGTCTTATAGAATAAGTATGCTGATGGGAAGGAAGGAGTAGGAAGACAGGGTAAGAAGGAGACGAAAGAATAATGTGTGTATGGTAGGGAGGTGGGGGGGCGTGCAGAGAGGAAGGTACAGGTCAGATTGTGAGGTACTTGATATGCCAATTTGAGAAACAGATTTTTTTCCCCAGGAAAATAGGAAGCTAGTATAAGTTATGGCAATCAGGCATAACAAAATTGGACATTTTATCCTGAAAGATAACAGGCTTTGTTACCCAATTTAATCTGAAGCAAGGACTGCGTCAACTCATCTTTGAGCATGAACTTATTCAAATCTACTGTGATGCAGAAATTGGTTGCCAGTAAGGTGACCAACTCATTTCCTGGGACTTTCACAGTTTTATAATTTTAAAAAAGTCCCACTTCCTGAGCCTTTTCCTGGTTTTATTCAAACTGGAAGTTCCCAGGACTCTCTGAGTTTTAGCACTGAAAGTTCTGGTTCCAGAAATCCTGAGCAAACTGAGACAGTTAATCAACCTTGTAGCAGTCACAAGACTGATGGTGAGAGTGATGTGTGTGGATGGGTCCTGACTGTGGTTATATGTGCAGTAAGGTTGCTCTTAATTTTGTGCACAAGTAGTTCTTCCCACAGTCCTGGAAAAGTAAGTAATCCCGTCTATTGTCATTTTGCATCTAGGATGACATACCAAGGGGATGTCAGCATAACCCCCTTTTTCCAGACACCTCAGGGTACAACCTCCCACCAGAGCACAAGATCCCAGAACCCCTCATTGTTATCTTCTTCCCTAAATATCATCTCCATTTGCTATACATGTTAATTATTAACTATCTTGTACCTATCAATGTAAAAGAATTATTTTTCTTTCCATTTTACTTTTTATTTGATTTCAGAGATTTCCTCAATTTGTTTTCTCTCTCCTCCTTAATCTACCACCAGTGAATTTCATGTAACCTCCTTTACATCTCTGCCTTTGATTCTAATGTAAAAGATAATGTAAAAGATAAGCTGTAAAACTGACATTCTTCGGAGCATTTTCTCAATGCATTGAGATTTGGCTTCCCAGCAACTGTGGTCAGTTTGGCTCAAATAAAGTCATAAAAATTATCTACATGGTTGGATGCTTCTTATGTTGACAATATTTAATGTAACAATATCTAAAAATTAACATTACAGTATATGTTAGAACAAGTCTTCTGAATCATTCATCCCCTTATACCTATACTAATACCTCAGCAGGATAGAATGTTCTCTCTTAATCTCTCCTGCTAAGAATGTTGAGGCAGCAGTTGAGCAGTTGAGGACCTAGTGGTCCAGTGTGTCTCAAACCCATGAGGACACAGGGTGGTATGTGGTCTTAGCATTAATGACTCTGCGGGCTTTGAACACCAGGATCAATGAGTCCTCCTGCCGAAACCGGTTTGGCTCAGTGGATAGAGCGTCGGCCTGCGGACTGAAAGGTCCCGGGTTCGATTCCGGTCAAGGGCATGTACCTGGGTTGCGGGCACATAGGCGGCTGACCGATGTTTCTCTCTCATCGATGTTTCTGACTCTCTGTCTCTCTCCCTTCCTCTCTGTAAAAAATCAATAAAATATATTTAAAAAAAAATGAGTCCTCCTGACCAGAGCACACATGGCGGAGAAGGCAGATGTCAGAAGAAGAAAGGGAAGGCCTGCAAGGAAGAAAGACAGACAACAGTAGCAGTGGGGTCCATGTGGCCGTCCCCGATGGATTCAGAAAGAGACAAGCTGATGGGAACGCTGAAGATACATGTCATACCATCCTCTGAATTCCAATTAAACTGTTTTCTTTCTGGCAACATGCTGTGATCCTGAGCCTTTCCAGTTATTCCAGAGCATAGGACAGAGCTATGGATGACACTTAACATCATAATCATTGTGTGTACTATGCAGAATGTGAGATAAAGATAGACTCATTTTAGGACCTATTCAAAAGTGATTTTATACCAAAACATCAGAAAAACTTCAATTCAAGATGGTTTTCCCATAAAGATGGTCCAGCAGCGTAACCCACCAAAAAAGCCTTATAAATGGACTCCAAAGTGTTTCCAATGTTCAAGGAAATGAAAAATATAAACTATGCAATCCACTTGTTTAGAGGAGATTATATAATTCCTGTCCTCCAAGGAAAGAGCAACAACTTGCAGGCCATCAGCTCACAGGGTTGCCAAGTTGGGTTTTCAATTTACTGTTTTGATTAAATAAATAAACAGGATAATGATCTAAAATTTAATATTTAAATTTCCAAACCACTTATTTTATTGTTTACTAGGGAATTCACTTTACTTTAGAGGCACTCAGCTGGGTAAGCTAAGCTGAGAGGCAGAACATATCAGAAGACTTTTCTTCTTAAAACTTTGTTGGTATATTTTGTTTTATTAAAGTAGTATTTCCCCTTAACATTTCAGTGACTTAAGTGTTCTACTAATTTATAATGAATATGTATGTAAAGGTTTAAATTATTCACATAAATGTAGTATATATTAAGAATTAGATAATTATATTTTAAAAGCACAAAACAAAAAGAACTATTAAATATTATTATACCTCAAATGTAATAAGCACAAAGTATAATATACAACAATAATAATATTATAGTTTGCATTATAATTATACCAAGAATTAACAGTACTAAGCAAATTTAAAAATAATTTTAAAAAGAAAAACTTTACATAAAATGTAGTGAAGTATCCTATCTAGGAAATATTAAATATATGAATTTAGTATTTAATAAGTATATCATAATGGCCATGAAAAATATTCTAACAACTGTTCATACATTAGAGAATTTATATAAAATGTATTTTGGAGGTGATAAATAAATTAAGATAGCAATACAATATAGCAATTCTATCTAACTCTACTTTTAAAATATTGTCACATGTAGTAAGAGGTAAGATGAGAAACTGTGGGTGCTAGGTAACATGCTATCCTTTTTTTTTGAGGAATATCTATGTACTAATATCTTGAAAGTGACTTTTGCAGCATGTCGGCAGAGGTCATTGATAGGTCATGACCTCTAATTGACCCTTAAGCTGGACCCCAGCAATTGGAGGCTCCTCACCCCTTCTGTGTCCTTGGAATGCATCACCACCACACATTCCCAAAGTTTGAACTGTTTGAAGGACACAGCCTTGAGAAAGCAGTGTTCTTGGGACCATCTGGATGGTATATGTGACTGAATCCAGGTGAGACCTCTGTATAACTTTTAAAACTCTTCTTGGCATGTGTGGAAATCTACTCCTCTTTCAGCTGCCTGAGACAAGCCTCATCTTTAAGTCCCCTTCCTTATGAAAACAAACATGCCCCTACCAATCTGGAATGGTCTGCTTCTTTCATTGGTCTCTCCTTGCCCACTGTGTACAGGGACCAATTTTTGAACCAGTGAACATGGAATTCAATTTGGAAACATTTTAGTTAAATTATGATAAGAAGTCTCATAAAGTATACCCACTAAGATGCAAATTGTCCCCTCAACCCTGAGTTCAACCAGGGGGCAGGGCCAGCTGGCCAACCACCTGCAGCCCGCCCCCCTGCCACCCCCCGACTGGCACCACCCTGATCACCCTGATCGGTCCCCATTGGGGAGGGTTAGCTGGACCCCACCCATGCACAAATTTGTGCACCAGGCCTCTAGTTTAGAATTCAAGGCCAATTTTATAAATGTCTTTGTCCCACTAAGTCAGTAAATCATCTCATTAATTTTAATGCCTATTTATATGTTTGAAGGTACATACATTAATATTTTAATTATTTGGAAAATGGCATATGTGTAGATATTCATATGGTGCTTCAATGTGGACTTATCATGAGTTCCCGGTCCCCACTCCCACAGAAGGTGTTAAAATCCTGGAATGTGTTCAGGTCATGGAGATGACCTTGCCCATGGTAGGGGCCACTCTTCCCAAATCTGCACCTTCATACACAGTGAGCCTCATCCCTTCCTCCTGGAGGTTCTGAATGCATTTAAACCTTGATGGGACTCAGAGCCGATTTAGCCTCTATTTCCCAGTGAAATAAATATGCTGAAGTCATTTGGAATGCTTAGCTTGAAGAATGACAGGGACATATTACAAACTTCAAGTTTTGAAAGCAAATGGAAGAAGAGCCAGGCAGAGTCTCTTTCCCCAAATCAGATAACGAGCAGGCCAGTTGAGGGCTGACAGTCTGCACTGAGCATCAGCAAGAATTCTGGCAGGGAGAACAATGAGAAAGTGTTGCTGGTGTGATAGCCACCTTCCTGGCTCTGAAAGGTGGCACCCAGAGGATAAACAGTGATGTCTGAAATCTCCATGGCCCCACCTATCTCCTACATTTTTAAAAACTTGACATATTTTGATACCCTTCCAGGAGAATTAAAGTGACACACCACCCAGGCACATGTACTCAGTTGCCATGTGTGCCTGATATGAATCCCAGGAGGATCAAGACACACTGCCTTCAAAGCCTGTTTTTGAGTCCTTGAAGCCACGTGCCCGGGCATCATTTTGCCAGTAGTAACACTCAGGCCACCCTTTCCAACAATCAGATTACAAATCCGAGTAAGTTGCAATTAGATCACTATAATTTGCTTACCTGGATCTATTCCTTCTTGTCAGATTTTACACTAAAACTCTGTCCAAAATTCATCACTCCTGCCTGCTGTTTCCCAGCAGCTGCCATATCATTGTCCTGATGGGGTGTCATTGTTATTGCATTTCTGGATGAAGAACACTGGCTGGTTCCTATTTTATATTTAAGCACAATTATGTCTCTGACAACTACCTAGGCCAAATAAGGCCATAGTCTGTCTACAAATACCTGAAGGCTCATGGATAGTTGGCTATTCTCCTGCCTAAAAAAAATCCTTAATAGTAACATTGAACAAATTTTGTGGAATGTGATTCCTGAATATTTTACATTTTCAAATAAAGGTAAATTAAAACAGGGCTCATCAAATTTCTTCTCTGTGCCAGGGAAAGCATGCCCCTGTGTTTTGGGTGAATATGAGTGGTAGAAATTTTTTTAAAAACTTCCCCTTTTTCTCCACATATGAATTATGATAGATGTTACTAAAGGAACCATATAGTTGTATAACAATAAGACTAAGAAAAATATAGTAAACTAGAGGCCCAGTGCACAACATTCGTGCATGGGCAGGGTCCCTAGGCCTGGCCAGCAATCAGGGCTGATCTGTGGGGAGACCCGCAGGGTGATCAGGGGGGCCCCCCAGCTGGTACCCGCCTTGGCTGGGGGCCTGGCACCACCCGCTTACCGGCCCGCCCCCCGCCACCACCACTGGTTGGGGCCTGAGGGCTGAGGGCAGTTCCTGCATTGAGTGCCCGCCCCCTGGTGGTAAGTGTGCATCATAGCAGCCGGTTGTTCCGCTGTTTGGTCGATTTGCATATTAGGGTTTTATTATATAGGATATTTTCTGTGTACTTATTATTAATGTGACAGATATTGTACAAAACACTTTTATCCCATCATCATTTATTCAACAAATATTCTTGATTGCCTTCCCTGTGCCTGACAGAGAATGTTCTTGGCATTGGGGAGTGAATGGTGAGCAGGACAGAATTAATTCTTGCCCTTGCGGAGCGAATGGCCTGTGTGGGAACTAAGAAATAAACTAGAAACCAAAGAAATAAATGATGTGAGGTTGGGAAAAGTGCTGTGAGTCAGGTAAACTGGATTCTGTGTGACAGAAAAAGTAGAAGGAAATGGTCAGGAGAGGCTATTCAAGGTGGTGACATGTAGGTCGAAGAGTCAGCTGTGACAAGAACCTTCCAGACACAGGAGACAGCAGGTGGGATGGCCTGGAGCAGCAAAGAATGCCACGAGCTTCCACATGCACTGTTAAACCATTTATTCCCCATACAATGCTAAGTTGTGGGCATCATTAGTCGCACTGAATGGATGATAAAACTGATGTGACTTGCCCAACTTCACACAGATAAGAAGTTTTATGCTCATGTTTAAACTCTCGTCTCATCACAGAGATGTCCCTCTCATTCCCTTTTAATTTAAAAGAAGCAAATGACCCATTCTTCTGGGTTATTTCACATGCTGGGGTACTTTTGTTGTTTCTGGTGTATTTATTTGCACAATAGGCCCTCCCCCTCCCCAATCTGCAGTGACACTTAAAATTCATGGCAATTCATTAGTTTAGGTGATTAGGGTCAATGGTTATAAAGTACAATATTTCATTTTGGTATCACATTAGCCAGTGTTCTTATATGTGGAAGGTATTTATTTTGCAGGAAAGCAAGAAGTCCAATTTTGAAATACTCATTGTGTCCACTAATGTGCCATCTCTACTTTGACATCAATGATAAAAATGTTAAAATATTTAGGATAAAGTTTAAAAATTGCTCAGATTCAAACCTACATGCATTTGGGATTTTTAAAATTCCCACACTATTTTAAGGAGAACTGATAATTCCAGATTTATTCTATATCTCTAACCCAGGACAAATATTAGGAAATGCAATGAAAAACATTACTTGTAGTGTTTTCAACACTCTTGACAGGAGATGCCACATCGTAGCTCAAAAGAAAATCAAGCGTGGCTTATGTGGCTCAGTGGTTGAGCCTTGACCTATGACCCAGGAGGTCAAGGTTGGATTCCTGGTCAGGGCACATGCTTAGGTTGTGGGCTTGATCCCCAGTAGGGGGCGTGCAGGAGGAGGCAGATCAAGGATACTCTCTCATCATTGATATTTCTATCTCTCCTTTTCTCTTCCTCTCAGAAATCAATAAAAATGTATTTTTTTAAAAAAGAAAGTCAAAGCTATGAAGCCATGCAGAAGATTAGGCTCACCTCCTGGGATAGGGTTAGTCACAAGGAAGCAGGTATCCAATGTGGATGCCCGGAAGTAGGAAAATGAATGCAAGACGAAAAGCTCAAGTTTTACAAGCTTGCAAAAACCAGCACAGCAATCTGTGTGTGAGGAATGGACTCTAGCAGATGAAACAGTGAAGCATCCACAGCAGAATCAACACCCGCTACAATATTAAAAAACATTATTGGCAACAACAACATTCCCTTAGATCTCCGTTACTGCATTTTTCATTCAGTTATGCATCTCACTGCTCTTCATATCTCGCTAATGAAGTAAAGGATCATAAATCTTTTCCGTAGCCGACATAGAATGCCAAGGCCAAATGAGAGTTTAACTGAGGGAGTCATTGCATGCAAGCCTTAGGATAGTAATACTATTTCGGTCTCCCCCAAAAATCAGTTAAAGAAAGCCCTCAAATTTTGAAAACAGCATCATGAGCTTATGGTTTCACTTTTCTTCATTTAGG
>NW_005871195.1:3119189-3170147 GCF_000147115.1 Myotis lucifugus
TCTCTTCTGCATTATGCTAAGATTACACCTATGAATATAAAATGAACAGTATCTCCAAAGTAACAATGACCAAGTACAAATACTCTTTGCTTTGTCTTTCTGTTTTTAATATTTCCTGGAGGACCGGAGGACATAGTCGGTAGACTTGTCTTTGATTCTTCTCAGTGCCACAACAGCTCAAGCGCCTATGTCACAGGGGAGGCCACAGCACAAGAGGAATTCTAATAGACTACCCCTTAATGTTTCCTCACAAAGAGAGATGACCTTTTGGCCGGTCTTCCCGTAGCTAAGCATATTTTACTCCCAGGGAGGAGAGCAGTATGGATTTTTGTGGGGCATCCACAGGAACTGAAGAACCGGTTATAGTTTGTTGCCGTCGGTCTATTTCTGAGAACATCTCCAGGTCTCTCCCGAGGCACGGATAAAGCTTGTCCCTTCTTCAGCACACTCTGGGCTAAAGGGATTCTTCAACAAAACTCCAAACACATGGGCAAAAGAACATACTCTGATTTCAACAAAATTAGGAAACTTCAAATAGGAGTGAATCAAAAGGAAGGGAGATGATGAGCCCAGTGTCTTAAACCAGGGAGTCCGTTTGTAGGACCAGCAGGGGACTCCTGTGTTTCAGCTGGGACAAGGATCAGAGAAAATGGGCAAAGGAAACAAACAAGCAGTAGTCAGAGAAAGAAACCCAAAATGTTCCTAAGAGTTTGCAAGGACATTAAAATATCTTGGCAATCGGAAAAAGGCAAACTTAGACAATATCAAGACATCACGTTATATGTTTTAAGTTGGCAACAATTAGAAAGTTGGATATGTCCCAGTGCTCATGGGGAAGTGAGCTCTCTTTGCCAATGAGCATGTGACTGGTGTAGGCATCATTCTGAGAGGTAATCCAGCACTACCTGGAAACATATACATAATTGTATATATTTATTCACTTACGCATCAGAGTAGACCAGCCCAGGATGTATATCCCAGGGAAATTCTCAAACAGCCCCATGAAGACTGGTTCAAAGCATTGCTTGTGTTGGTAAAGAGTTGGAGGTGGAAACCAAGTAACAGAGGTGTTTTTTCTTTAAATGTATTTGCATACTTTCAGGAAAGCCTGCGCTTTCCACTTGAAATAGCCCCTGCCTCTCCTCTTAGCGTTTATACAAACGTCACCCTTTCCATCACCTGCCTGGCCCCTAACAGCAGTGGACTTCACACCTGCTCAACAGTCCTGTGCCTCAGTGTTATCCCCCATATACCCTGAGCACATGTAAAAATGGGAGAGAGGCCACGAGCAGGCACAGCCTGAGTGTAGAGGACAAAATGCCAGCTATCCCTGTGTTTTCTGATCAATTAAAAGGAAGACACAGCGCCTTCTTGAGTGAGCTCTAACTCTGCACATGTTACGTTGCAGAAACAAGCATATGTAAAAGGATTTTTCACAATAATCTGCTTGCTTGAAGAACATGGCCAAAGAAACAAAGAGCAAAAGGACAGACCTAAGATATCTCTCTCTCTCTCTCTCTCTCTCTCTCTCTCTCTCTGCTTTCGTTTGAGCCATTTACAAAATGACACATCACAAGAAGATGGGAGCCAATTTTTAAATTCAGATCCCTCGGTCAGCTCTCCATACACAGTGCTTAGAAAGCCAGCAGCCCCCACTGGCCAGGTTTAAGGGTTTTAGTCTGTTAACAAAAGCTCTCCAAATGAACAGATGTATAAATACTGTATCACAGGCCGGTTACTAAAATCAAAACTGTCTGCAAATTAGACAGCAACGAACTGTGTTGCAAATTATGCTGGGGGTGGGAGGGAGGGTGTGCAATCATGGAGGATCTGTGCAGACTGTCACCATTTCATAGGTTTCTCTGCAAATGCAGAATCATCTGCTTAGAGACCTTATGGATGGGTACAACTTTGTGCTTTACACTATCTGAGTTTTGTTTAGCAATAGGGCCGACACTCGGTGTATTATCAAATGCTAGGCAAATTTACTAAGAGGAATTTAATCCAGTATTATCATATTCCTATTAGTGTTCAGTTCTCAAATTTACCATTCAAATGGATAGGAGAGATTAGGAAAGGATTCATAATGAAACAACCCAAACTTTAGAATTATAATTAGAGTAATGCTTTCAAAGTCATATTATTTCAGTTGATGAAAGCTAAACTTCAGACATAGCATTGCCTTTCAAATCACCTTTTTTGTTAAGCTGTGCATGTCCATTCAAGTAACCTTTAATAACTGTTTACTGTGTGACAGTCATTGTATTAAGTGGTGTGTGTGTGTGTGTGTGTGTGTGTGTGTGTGTGTGATCATTTAATGTTACAAAAATCCATAAATCCATAGGGGATTTTGATACATCTTATGAAAAAAAAACATTTAAATTGTGAATATTTTTTAAACAGTCAGTCACAATTTTTCCAGAAGTAACCACCTCTAAGTATATACATACAGGAAAGAATCATATGTTCACACACAATGTACAAGAGTGCTCATAGCAGTATTACTCCTAATCCACCCAAATAATAACATTAGAATGGATAAATAAATTATGGCTCATTCAAACAATGAAATACTATATGCCAAGGAAAATAAAGAGATTGCAGAAACAGTCATGTACTGCATAAGGACATTTTGGTCAATGAGGAATCACATATACAATACTGGTCCCATAAGATCATTATGAAGCTGAAATACTCCTATCACCTAGTGATGGGGTAGCCATGGCAACGTCACAGAACACCTTTCTCATGCGTTTGTGGTGATGCTGGTGTAAACAAACTTACTGCTTTGCCAGTCGTGTAAGAGTATAGCACATACAATTACAGTAGGCTATCCCATCTAGGTTTGTATGAGTACACTGAGTGATGTTTGCATAATGATGAAATCACCTGATGACATAGCTCATAATAAACCCATGTCATTAAACGGAGCATGACTGCATATGCAATACTATGGATGCCCCTCACAGAAATAACATTGAGTGAAAGAAGTCAAACACAAAAGAAATATGCTACATGACTCCATTTACAAAAAGTTCAAAATTAACCAGAGGAGGTAGAAGTGAGGATAGTGGCCACCTTTGAGAGCATGCATAGGGCCAGGAAGGGGCATAACTGGGGGATCTGAGATGCTGGTAGTATCCTGATTCTTTATCTGGATGTGGGTTACATAGATGCTTGCTTTGTGAGAGTTTGAGCAATACCATTCTCTGTGGATTTCATACTCCAATAAAAATGCCTGTTCATTAAAACAAGTAACTACATTAACAGTGAGAAGTATTTGCTCTATAATACCCAGTTTTAAAAAAAAACTTTAAAATCTAATTTATGACTATAACTTGGTAAATATAACACTGTGTACTGGCAGAGAACCAAAAAATGATAAGAATATAT
The DNA here is from genome assembly GCF_000147115.1 of Myotis lucifugus. Classification (NCBI taxonomy): domain Eukaryota; kingdom Metazoa; phylum Chordata; class Mammalia; order Chiroptera; family Vespertilionidae; genus Myotis; species Myotis lucifugus. Next base: position 3,122,583 of record NW_005871195.1, read on the forward strand.
TAAGGTTTTGGAATTAATAGTAGTAGTATTTCTTTCTGAACTTTTCTCGCTGTTAGTATAACAGATATAATTACTTTCTAAAAGGGAAAAGCAATATACTGCGCATAAGATTCCTCCAACCTGCTTGTCTACCATGAAAATCCCCAAAACTCAATTTGTCTTGTAGTTGGGACAAATGTCCCATGAAAAGGCATAATTGTTCCATAAATCAGTTTTCCTTCATATCTGTACAATACACATGTATCATCAATGTTTTCTTCCAGATCATATAAAACATAAGGAATGTTCCCTACTCCAGTTATTCACATGATATTGGTGTCTCAAGTCTAAGAGTTGGAGTCCATGACTCCTTTTTTTGGCATTAAGTATAAAAAAAATGATTGGACACATGCGTATACACAATAGAACTGTTTACATTATTCACAGGATAATGTGGAACTTTCACAGGGGAAGTAAAGTCTGCAGTCTATATGGAAGGTTTTGCCCTCTTACTTCTCCCAGTAGAGGTAAATCATACCATTTTGAACTCTAAACTGCAAATAAGAAGTAGTGTCCTTTTAAGTTCCAGATATGAACACAAAACTGTCATTTGAACAGCAGGTGGCAATTTGGTATCATCACAATAGCACATAGGAAGAGTATGTATACATTCTTCAGTTACCACTGAAAGTAAATATTCATGGCCATGGAAGAGCGTTTCAGAGAGAAGATCTTGTTTTTCATCCTTTTTAGTTTTCGATCTCTTCTTCTAACTGAAGTTCAGAGAAAGAAGAGTTCAAGCAGATTGTGAAATTTAGCCAGCATCATCCTACATGGTATAGGGAACTGCTGATATTACATGGCATTTCTTTACTTTTCTTCCTCTTATTCTAAGTGTACTAAGTCCTAAATTTTCTACATAAAAATGTATCCCCATCCTATTTGACTCCAATCATGCTTTCCCCTTAGCTCTTTTTTTTCATTAAGGTAGGAAGTAAAAGAAACCTACTAAACAAGTTTAAGCAAAACTGCTGAATTTATTGATGAGCTATAGAGATGTCCCATGGGGGATCGAGGGGACAGAAAGTCTAAGAAAACGTGGAGCCAGTTACATGGGAGTCTGGGCCAAGGGTCCACTTTTTAAGTATTCAAAGCATTCTTTTTAATGAAATAAAACATCAAATACCCTACTATAGAAACAGCTGTTTATCGCCCAGGGAGCCTTCTGTTTAGGGAAGTAAAATTACATAACAGAACAAGTGTATTGTTTATGCAGGAATGAGCACAAGAACCATTTGCTGCTGCGTTTCTACATAAATTACATTCGTTTATAATATTAATCAATCAACAGCATATTTCACTTTCTTGGGAAAACTAGGGAAAACCACTTCATCAAAAAAAAGTTAGGTAAGGACAGAAAGGTTGGAAAATTACACACAGTACTGAAACTGATGAAACTCCTGAATATTTTAACATGGAGATATGTGAATCAATATTTTACCCAGCTAGTCAATAGGCAGAGTTTCCACTTAAACCTGGATTTTTAGATTTCATAAATTATGTGGGTTAGAACTGGCAAAATACTTACATTTCCCTTGTATTGTGACTTAGCTCATCTTTATTTTTTCTTTTATTTTTTAAGATATAGCCAATCTCACCTATTTTGTATACCTACAGAACTATGTATCAATGGTGAAAAATGAAGTCTTATAGGTTTCTATTACAAGTTTATAAACTACTTCAGTGTTGCTTATAGAAATAAACCATATTTTATTGCATTTGTATACTTAGGCTTTTCTCATTAAAGATGAATTTTATAAATTGATACTTGTACATCTGAGCAATCTCATTACACTGAAACAGAATATTGGAATGAGACATATTTGTAATAGTCTGAGGTAGTCACAAGGATCTGGATGTAATACTGACTCTGACAGTTTATGATCTGATGACCTTAGTCCAGGGGTCCTAAAACTAAGGCCCGTGGGCCACATGCAAATACAAATATTTTATTTGTTCCCGTTTTGTTTTTTTACTTCAAAATAAGATATGTGCAGTGTGCATAGGAATTTGTTCATAGTTTTTTTTTAAACTATGGTCCGGCCCTCCAACGGTCTGAGGGACAGTGAACTGGCCCCCTGTTTAAAAAGTTTGAGGACCCCTGCCTTAGTCAGTTTACTTAACCTTTCTGGGTCCAAGGTTATCATAGCTAAAATGAAAATTTTAAGTGCATAAAACTTAAAGTACTATTATGAGTATATCAGAAGGCTAATTGCTCCTTATGTGATTCATCTCAACGACACTCCTCTCCCCATACACAAAACAGTCTAAAGTGCTTAATGTGGGTATGTTTTTGAACCAGTGATGGAACTGGGCTTTTCACATGTGCACTTCCTGGAGACCTGGACGAAGGACAGACCCAGCAGTGTAGGAACAGAGAGAAGCATGAGGATGCCAACTGCAGGAAATACTAGAAAATGTAAGGACATCATGTGCGCTGTCCCAGGCCACATGTCATGTTGAAAACAAATTCAACCAATGTTTTTAGGTGGCTGAGAAGTCTCAATTGTAATGAGTTCCAAACAATAATAAATTGCAATCTTGATTCTCCTCAGTATTAATACCAAAATGTAGTTCCTAGTTTTCCAACTATGGGCATGAAATCAGAGTGGGCAGACCTTGAAAATTCATACCCCAGTGAGAAGCTGACCCAATGGTACTTAAGAGTTTCACTTATTTTATTTTACTTATCCTCACCTGAGGATATTTTTCCATTGATTTTTAGAGAGAGGAAAAGACAGAGAGAAATATAGAAATATCAATGTGAGAATAAAACATCCATTTGTTGCCTCTTTTGCGTACCCTGACCAGGGCCTGGGCCAGGGAGGATCCTGCGCCAAACTGGGTAGGGCAAGATTTTCACTTTTGAACTGTCTTCTTAATATAGAATTAAATCCAGTAGTGTTATAAGTGTCTTTTGAATGAATATATTAATATAATAAGACTTTGTGCATTTAAAATATTTGTGTATTTTTAATCATCCAGTTTCAATATAGCCAATCTGTGTTATGAGATATGTATGTTTGCACAGCAGGAAAAACCCTACAAAGACAATTTCTGTAATTGAAAAGTTTAGTAGCAAAAAGCAAAGCAGAGATCTTCATTTCACTGCATACTCTTCCTGTACTCATTAAGATGTTCAGGGCTGACTGAGACCAGAAACACAATGGGAAATGCTAAGTGTTTTTGCCTTTATTAGCATATGTAATGCTTCAATTTGCTGAAAATGTGGTTAATCTGCATTGTACAAAGGAACTTTTAAAAAACATATGCTATCATTACTTTTTCCAATACTGGAAAGACAGCGGTGTTCTGTTTAGTGAATCATAAGTTGTTCCTAGTATTGCTCTCTCCCAACAAAGGATTTTCTAAAAGGTAAGTTTGCAAGAGGAGTTTTGTTTTATGTAGAAGATAAAATCGGAGATGGTTTTAATATTCTGGGCCACTTGTGGAATGGGCTGCAGCATTACTTAGTAATAAAGGAGCAAATGAACACAAGGTGGGAAGGGCAACACCACACTTCAGTTGCTTAGTCAATTATCTATTTTCTCCAACAACCACTGAAGAACATGCTTTATCATCCTGAGAAATGAAACCTTGCTGGCTCGCTCCATAGCATAACAAACCCCACAGGCCTGTTAACAGCTTTTGTAAATGGGTGCTAGAAACCCAGCGTGAACAGCATGGGCTCAATGAAATGTCTTTCCATCATGAAGTCATCTACAAAAATCAATTTCACCGGAAGTTTTGTCAATGCCTTCCTTTCTCTAGGCTTCCTCGCTTCTTATCCTTCTGTGTTTCGTATGATGTATATGATCATTAATTTTATTTCTGTGCATGACACTTATAAAGCGAGCAGGAATAATTGCTAATGTGCTTTCAAAGCAGAAAAACTCATTCGTCAAATTCAGAAAATTTGTTCTTGTAAAATGACCATTCCTAATGTTAAAAAGTGAGCTTGCATTCACTCCAGAAGATCACTGGGGCCAATGCTGTGTTTGCAGCTGCAACATGTTATAATCTAGTGATGGGTGGCCTAACAGAATAATGAGATGAAACTCCCTATTAATTATTCCTTGAAAGTTCTCTTTCTGTATATGTGTTTCTCAGATATTTTCTACAAATATTTTAAGCATTAATTTTGGGGTCCCCTTACCTAGCCTGTGGGAATAATTTGCCATTTTGATGACTTCAGATCATGTTTTTCAGCCATACACTGTCAATTATAGGTGAGAAGCAGGTATGGAACAATGTTCCACTTTTGTTCTAGGATCTTTTGTTTTCTTTCAATCTTGAAGAGACCTTTTGTTTCTTGAGTCAAGGGCTCTCTCTAAATTATTTTTTCTATATGACCTCATTCATGTTCCTGAATTCAAATACCACCTAGATGCTGATGACACTCATATTTGTATTTCTGCACCGAACTATCCTCACATTCTCCAAATTCATCCTTGCAAATTCCCCACTGTACATCTCCACCTGAGTGGAACTTGTTCAAGGGAAATTCATATTTCTTTTGACCCCACTGTGTACCTGGATTTTTGCCAGTTTCTTTACAATTTTACATACTTAGTCAATTTGTGTTCCTTTATCAAAGTACTGTACCATAGAGTTCCTGGCTTATAAATAATAGAAATTTGTTTCTCACAGTTCTGGAGGGTGGAAGTCTGAGATAGGGTACCAGCATGGCTGGATTTGGGTGAGGGCTCTCTTCTGGATAGTGGACTACTGTCTTCTTGTAAACTCACATGGCAGAAAGAGGTCAAGAGAGATCTCTAGGGTCCTTTTTCTATGGGCACTAGTTCCATGCATGGGGACTCCACCCTCATGATCTAATTAGCTCCCAAAGGCCCCACCACTTAATACTACACTTTAACCCCCATAACTGATGAATCAAATAGCTGGATTATGAATAAATCTATTTATACTAATATTTACTTTTAATTTTTAAACACATTGTCTTATTACCCATATTCCTGTGTAATATTTGGGGGTTCCAAACACTACATATAAAATTGCTAATTTGAGGTCTTGGATAATGTTATCTCCTTCCACATTTAGGCTGAGTAATTCTTTTGTTTAAAATCTATTTTTATTGATTTCAGAGAGGAAGGGAGAGGGAGAGATAGAAACATCAATGATGAGAGAGAATAATTTATCGGCTGACTCCTGCACGCCCCAAACAGGTGTCAAGCCTGCAACCCTGGCATGTGCCCTAACTGGGAATCGAACTGTGACCTCCTGGTTCATAAGTCAATACTCAACCACTGAGCCATGCAGGCCAGGCTAGGCTGTGTAATTTATCACTATCTTGGTAGCTTTCTGATGCCTTCTAATAATTTTTTTGTAAATTATTAACTATCTGTGATAACAGACCATTTTTTTCCTTTTAAAAATTATTAATAACAAATGTTATGTGGTCCAATTGTACATTAGTAGGACGCAGTTTGCTGCAAGTATGATTCATGATGCAAGTTCAAGAACACCCAAACTGGTTTGCACCATACTTAATAAGATGAATCTACTGAGTATGCATTTGGATGTTGTAAAAATATTTAAATGCTGTAAAAGTGTCTACATTCTCTCAATTTCTATATTTTTTTGTGTAACTGTAGAAACTAGGGCCTACACTTTAGTGGCCCTGTTATAGACCGTGCATACAGATATACTCTTCTAACAGCAAGGAAACCCTCTAGTTAAAAGAAGATATATAAAATAGGCAGGACCCTACTTTGTCTTGAATTAAATAAGTATATGCTTCAAATGATATTAACACAACTTCAATAACTCAATCAGCTATTCTTTAAAGCTTTTGCTCTAAAAAATCTTTAGCAAACATTTGCTCAACTCTCCCAGTGGTAGAGGGAACATTACGCCTTGAGGATCATTTAAAACAAACTGCATATGTAGGAACACTTCATTAATTCAGAATCTGCGATAATTTGACCAAGTAAATTAGTAGTGTTGGAAGAATTACAGTAAAGTATAAAAAACCACTTTAAAAACCAAAATTTCAATCATCTTCAAATACAAACATCTTCTCTCTTATAGAAATAAGAGACTGCTAATCACAGACTCTCTCCATGTATTCTTTAGAGCAATTTGTCTCAAAGAAGTGGAAGCAATCCTTAGTGAATATGTTCTATTATATACCCACATAAAATTCATTTAAAAGGAAGAGAAGGAAACGTCTTTGAGATGGTTCTACAGATTTAGCCAAAATTTTTACCTCCCACTTGGTCCAAATTAGGAGCTTTAACTAGAATATTACTATATTTAGTAGAGTACCGGGGAGATGGGATTCTGTTTGATGACCATCTGGTGATATAAACTCAATATTTTTAGGACCTTCCCTAAGTCCAAATGATTGGAACCTCACTACTGAATTCGGTGTGATGTATGAGGCATAAACAGCCAATTGGAGATTCCCTTCTCTCTACAATTGCTGGTTCAGATATCAACCTGTGACCCAGGGTGGGAACATTATGCCTTGAGGATCATTTAAAACAAACTGCATATGTAGGAACACTTCATTAATTCAGAATCTGCGATAATTTGACCAAGTAAATTAGTAATGTTGGAAGAATTTCAGTAAAGTATAAAAAAACCACTTTAAAAACTGTGCTAAAACCCTTGAGAACTGTGCTAAAACCCTTAGGAAAGAAAAATTTTGTTCTGCAGACATTTACAAATTAGGAGGAATGGAAGAAAGAAAGAATGGTGAAAGCCTCAGCTGAGATGAATTTAAAGATACTGCACTGCAGGGGAAGGGGCCATGAGCCAAGGAGCACAAGGAATGCAGCTCAGGAAACTAGAAGAAACAAGTAAACAGCTGGTCTCCTTGAGCCTCAGGAGGAGGTGGTCTTGCTGACACCATGGTTTTGGCCTAGTTTTTTGGGGTTCTGGACTCCAGAATACATGTGTGGTGTTTTAAGTCACCAACTTTATGGTAATTTGTTTCAGTAGCAATAGGAAACTAGTTCAGAGAGAGAGGAAGAGAAGTCCAAAGGCAACTCTCAGCCCTGCTGCCATTCTCCCCTCTTGCCATTGGGGAAGCACCTTTCATGTCCTGTTTCCTGCTCCCAGCTGATGACAAACTCAAGCACTCCGTGAAAAAGAAAGAAAATAGTTGGTACAAAGGAGCTGACCCTCTCTAAGGTGAGGGCTCCCCAAATTTCTAAAATCTGTCAATTATGGTCATTAAATATTTACTAAGTTCAACTGTTTTTTCCTGATCCCTCAGGCACTTCTCCATCAGAGATAACAGCAGCCCCAGTGTCTCTTCTCTCTTCTGAGGTGTTTGTCACTTCCTGTGGTTTAGTTGATTTAGGTTTCTTTGATCTCAAGCTTCCTGGTGAGTTTTAAAAAGACAACAATTCTTATGGGATCTGATTCATGTGCTGATGTCAGAATTATGGTATCCTGTGAATTTTACATCCTACTTAGAATCCACAAGTCTCTATGTGACATATCTTTTTCTGTTTCTGACAATGACAAGTTTACAAATACTTCTGTCAAAAAATTGAAAAAAATGTCTTCCAAAACTGATGAAATATATCAAACTACAGATATAAGAAGTCCTGAGAACCTAAACAGGGTAAATACAAGGTAACCCATACTAGACACGTACAACAAAACTGCTGAAAAACAACAAAGTAAAAGAAAAAATGTAAAAGCGCCAGAGGCAAACAAGACATATTCCCTTGAAAGAAGCAAAACTAAGGCAGACATCTGTCCTCTCAAGAGCAATTATGCATGTCAGAAGTTAAGAGAATAAGTATTTGCCCTAACCGGTTTGGCTCAGCGGATAGAGCGTTGGCCTGCGGACTCAAGGGTCCCAGGTTCGATTCCGGTCAAGGGCATGTACCTTGGTTGCAGGCACATCCCCAGTAGGGAGTGTGCAGGAGGCAGCTGATCGATGTTTCTGGCTCTCTATCCCTCTCCCTTCCTCTGTGTAAAAAATCAATAAAATATGTTTTTTTAAAAAAGAGAATAAGTATTTAATATGCTGAAAGAAAATAGTTGCCAAGCCATAATAATATACTTCAAAAATGAAGGTAAAATTCAAGCATTTCCAGACAAACAAAATTGAGCAAATTAATGAACAGCAGAACACATTAACAAAAATATTGGCAAAGTCCTTCAGGAGGAAGAAAAATATGGGTTTTTTAATGTAAAAAGGCATACAAACTAATAGAAAGAGTAAATATGTTATTCAATATAAATGGAAAGTGAAAATATAAAAGCACTAACATCTTAGGGAGGTTTAAACATAAACTGGATTAAATTTTGAAGAAATCATAGAACAGGTAGGAGGTCTTTGTATTAGCATCAAAAATCACAACTATGATATTTGCTGCTTCTGTCATGAATTGATGGAATTTCTCTTGCCAGCCTTAAATCTGAGGTGGCCTCTGACTTGCCCTGACAGTAGAATGTGGAGGAAATAGCCTCACCACAATCCTGGTGATGGGGAAAATAAGACATTTTGGGGAAGGAGAGGTGAGAGGGGGGGTAGCAATCTGTGCCAGTAACCTGCTTTCTGACAGCACACTCTTGCTTGCGGATAATTAACTCCATTTGTGAAAGAATGTAGGAGGCTAGCAGCCTGACTCTACCTAGCTAATCAATATCCCCAATGCACATTCTTGTTAGCCTATAAGCAAGTCACTGCCCCTTCCTTAATTATCTGGTCTTGAAAGACCTATTTACCTAAATACTCCCATTTTACAGAGGCCATAAACCATGAACCATACACAACCCCAGGGAGGAGGTTATCAGCGCTGGCGCCAGACCAGACATTTAGGTGTGGTCTCACGGCCCCCATCCCAACACATGGGGCTTTCTGCAAAGCCTGCAAAAGGTCTGGAAGTCTGATCCATATTTGGGGGACAAAGAAACCAAAGGGTATAGAGGGAAAGCTTCCTCCATATTGGGGGACTCAGGGATTTGGAGAACTGACCCCCTGAGTCACTGTACTAATACATGTAAAACATCTGAAAATAAATGGGTTTATCCTGAATCTCTGAGTACTCCTGTGTATTTTTCAGTCGCCTGGTAAATTCTGTAATACTGGAGTCCAGGCCTCAGGAGACTTTGACGCTTCCGCTTCACTCTCTTGGAATACTCCACGTGCAGGGTAAGAAAGCTCAAGCTAGGCTACCAAACAAGGAGAGACTCCACGGAGAGAGAGGTTCTAGCCAATACACAACACCGAGTGCCTAGACGTTTGAAGAAGGCCATCTAAGACTTCCTATCTTGAACTTACTTGAGCCCCCAAACATCTGTGCCCCATGCATGATCCCACAGGCAAGACAGAAGATCCACCCAGCTGAACCCTGCTCCAATTGCAGAATTGTGAGCAAATCAATCATTGTTATTTTAAGTCATTAAGTTTTAGGGAAACTTATTATACAGCAATAGATAAGCAAACTAATATATTATATAATAATAAGATCAATTAATTTTTAGAAATGGTTTAACACCTAGAAGTTTCAAAGTTTTATCAAATGTGACAAACTTAGAATTGACTTTAAAATTTTAGGAAATGTTGCCAACTTTTTCATGTTTCTCAAGAGAGTTGAAGATATTTGGTATTCTTTCAACCTGTAACAGGAACTGATTTGTAAACTAATGTGCACCTTTAGAAAAAAAAATTAGAAGCTACATCACACTGTGTTCTGCCCATAGACTAGAGATTGACTCAGGGCCCTACATGTTTTAAAGAATTTTGCAGCCAAGTCAGAATTCAAAAACCACACTACCAGGGTGAAGAAAAGGTACTTAGTGATTTCTTTTCATCAATCTTCCTTATGAGTTCCACTTTAATAATAGCAGGAAGTAAAACTTTAACTTAAATTTAATCAGGACATAATGGAATAATTTAAAACATCTCTTAAGGCAATTCAATTGCCTTAAAATGACTTAATTTGTTCCAGAGTTGGCCCCTCTTCCAGCTACTTCACTTCAGGGTGGCATGTGCATGTAACCTATGAGGCTTAAAAAATCTCATTTTAATTTTTTGCAATTAAGAAATTTGGTAAAAATGGGGGCGAGGGGACTTGTGCCTTGATGACCCCAAGCTGTGTGGCTGAGAGGTGCTTGTTCTGATCCTCTTCCTTGCTCAGCTTGATCAGGTCCTGGGGACCCCTGCTGCAGATTCAGCCTTATTATTATTCTCATTGGTTCTGCAGACCCCCAAAGCCCATCTCTTACTGCTAATTTGACCCAGACCCAGGAGGTCCACCTGCAGTTTTGCTTTAATTAAAGCCCAAATCATCCCTCTGGTAATCACTATCATCAAGCTTTCAGCAGCCTCAACAAGAACTTTTGGGAGCCAGTGATTTGAGAACATAGTCAGTCTCTCCCACTCTATCCAACATTGTGCTTTCCTCAGGTTATTATAAGGGGTTCCTAAGATTCAGTCTCCTAAATTCCTGTCTTGTAGAGCAAATTCCCTCTGCTGTTAGCTTTACCTAAATCTTATCTAACCTACCTCCCCATCTCAGACTTCAGTCCAAACAGGGGAGATTAAGGCACAAGTGGCCTAACTCTGTTTCTCCCAATTGTGACTCCTTCACCTCCGTAATCCCCCAGAGGGACAAGAGCCTGGCTTTCCCCTTCTTTGTATATGACCAGGAAAGTTCCCTGAGTCCTAACTTCTTAGAACTACCCGCTTTTCCTCTTCTCCTAAGGACATAATGTTAGACAAGGTACAGAGATAGGAAAATGGGCATAATGACTGTTAGGGTCACCAAAGGAGGAATGCGCAAGGCCATAAAGGGGTAAAAATTATAAATTTATTGTTATATCTGCAAGCAGAAGGGCTGAGACCAAAATGGCATCAGAGAGGCAGAGTAGGGGGAGCAGGATATTTATGTCCCTTGTAACCAGAGCAACCAGTTAGACCAGGTATAGGTAAGGGCCAGTTATAGGCAGTCCTCTGGAAACTGGGTAAGGCAGAAGGCCATTAATCATGAGACCTATAATGAGAATAACAGGACAATCGCTGGGAGCGGCAAGAGCTCCAAGCAGAACATAATGGAGCCTAACAATAACTGGGGAACAAAATTGAGAAAACACCTCAAAACATGCTCCTTACATGTACATTTCAACAAGCAGGTGTCAGTCGAGCCTGGTTGTTAAGAGTTTCAGGTTTCTTAGCCAGACTCCCCAACATCAAATCTCTGATCCCATTCTTAGTTGTGTGACTTTGGACAAGTTCCTAACCTCTACACATCTCAATTTCCACATCTGTATCATGGAGATAATTATAGGATCTACCTCATGGGATCGCTGTAAGAATTCAATGAGTTAGTTTAGGTAAAATTTCTGGAAATGAGTCTAATACTTTGTAAACTCACCTCAATCACTATATAATTACTGACTACCCAATATAATAAAAAGCTAATATGCTAATTAGACCAGATGGCTGAATGACCTGCTGGGACTACCTGCTGGAATGACCAGTGGGCGGGGGGCGGGGCCAGTGAGCCTGCACTGCCAGGCCAGCCAAGGTGGTCCTGGCGCCACCTCTTTCCTCAGAGACAGGGGGAGAGGCATTGGCCCTGTCCCAGTCCCAGCACCGCGCCTTCCACAGAGGAGGCCACAGGGGAGCGGGCCTAACCCACAGTTGGACATCCCTCAAGGGCTCCCAGGCTGCCAGAGGGATGTCTGACTGGCAGCTTAGGCCTGATCCCCTGGGGAGTGGGCCTAAGCTGGCAGGTGGACATCCCCCAAGGGGTCTGGACTGAGAAAGGGTACAGGCTGGGCTGAGGGACCCCCAGAGTTCACGAATTTTCGTGCACCGGGCCTCTAGTAAATATATGAGATCTGCCTCCAAATTAAGACACAAGAGTGATTCCATAGTGTGACGTGATAATACTATTTCAGAAACTATTTCTGCCATCAGCCTGTACAAGTTGTTATTGGAGCTTGAGAGAGGCTGTGTTATTTGTTATTTAGTGTTTCTCCCCCTAGGATTTGACCTTCCCTTTCATGGGGGTTTGAAGTCAATCTGCAGTAAGCTTTGTTATTTGCTCTGACTCAGAGTGGATAATTGTCATTTAAATGGGGCTGTAGGTGTGTGCTGGGAGATGCTTAGGTGAAGCACCAAGGAAGTAAAAAAGGACAAATAATCCTACCCTTGAATTGTTCACTGTTCTATTATGGGAGACATTGATAAAACAGACTATAAATGAATCAGTTCCAAGAGGTACGTAGCCATTTGCAATTTTGCTGAGCAGATGCAGTCCCATCGGAAAGAGAATTCACTGCCTAGCTGATGGTATATTGGGCTTTCTGCTTCCCATCACCTCCATCTAAACAATGCAGGACTCAACTAAGTGATACTCCAGTGGTAGATATAAAGGTAATACTGATCTCTAGGTAACTAACTTAATTACAGAATTACAGGGAGGGATGTAGAAAGGGCCTAGAGAGAAATAAACTCAGAGCTTGTAAACAATGTGTGCTATGTGTGATGCCTATTGAATAAGGGTTATCATCACCCAGCTTGGGCACCAGGTGCTCAAGCAGGTCTGCTGTGGCCCTTTGTGGAGACTGTGCAGCATCTTTGCAGGATCCATTCCCATCATGCAGCCTTGCACTCCACAGAGCAATTTTCAAGGATGGCCCACTCTGCAAAATCTTACAAGGACTGATTTCATTCTTTCTTTTTATCAATTTAGATAAGTTCAACAAGTGTCCTTTAAAAACAATGTGCCTTCAAAGGCAATGAAAATCCATACATGCATTTTTTTTTGGAACAGGCAATGAATACATTTCTAAAACATTTAATCAGTATAAATAGGTAGAGTTAAAAGTATATCTTTCCCACCCCCGATACTGAGCTGCAATTTCTTCTCTCTAGGACAATAAAGTAAAAATAATTCCTTGTGCATCCTTCCAAGGACATTCTATGTATAGGTACAAATCTATATAATTCATTCAAAATCCAATCAATATACACTTAACACAAACATTTGCTTACTGCTTCATATTTGTCACTTAACATATATCAGACAGTTCCCATCTTCGTTCTTATTGGTCTCATTCCTTTTTCTGGTCACATAATATTCCAGTGTGGATGTATCATGTTTTATTTAGGAAAACTTTTGTCAGTGAATACTAATGATGCTTTGCCATATTCTTTAAATATGCATAATTTCTCATATATGCAAGTAGAACTACATATGCTAACCATAAATATTGCTCAGTAGTAGTGTGATGTGTAAAACATATGCAATTTAAATGTTCTAGCAGCGACATTTTTTGTTGTTGTTGTTGTTAATCCTCATCTGAGGATATTTTTCCATTGATTTTCAGGGAGAGTGGAAGAGAGAGGGAAAGACAGAGAGAAACATCAATGTGAGAGAAACATATTGATTGGTTGTCTCTTGCAGGAGCTCTGACCAGGGCCCGGGCCAGGGAGGAGCCTGCAACCACGGTACATGCCCATGACCAGAATCGAACCTGGGACCTTTTGGTCACAGGTTGACTCTCTATCCACCGATCCAAACCAGCTAGGGCCAGTCACCATTTTAAAAAGTAAAAGAAACAAGTGAAATTAATTTTTAAATGTGTTGTATTTAACCCATCATGCTCCAGACAATATTGTTTCAACATGTAAATCATAAAAGATTCATATCATAAGCTATTTTATATTATTTTCCTTGTATTAAGTCTTTGAAATCCAGTGTATACAGAGTGGGACAAAAGTAGGTTTACAGTTGTTCATAAGGAAAGTAATACAATAGTTAATAAATAATGATACAAGAATAAACTCGGTGTTTCACATACTCACAACTGTAAGCCTTCGTTTGCCCCACCCTGTATTTTATCCTTAAAGCACATCTCAATTCAGATGAGCCACGTTTTAAGTGCCCAATAACCAGATGAAAAATAATAATAAATAAGTAATAAAAATATAAATAAATCATTAGACTAGCTCTGCTTTTCAATGCCATGTCCCTGCATTTCCCTTCAGTAAAAAACCCCATGTTAATATGGTGTCAAGGAATCAGGTAAAACAAAACAAAATCAACAAATCATATATCAGTGAATCAACCCAAGAGACGGGGACAGCCACATAACTATCTCCCTTTTACAGATGATGAAACTGAGCCAAAAGGAGTCTATTGGAAAATATAGAGCCTCTATTTAAATTAATTGTAAGTAATTGTTTTTTATCATTAAAATCAAACACTATTTCATCATAAATATGAGATAAAACAAAACAGAGTAACATATTTAAGCAAAAGTATACATTTTTTAATGTATTCTAATGTCTCCTTTTTACCACAGTGCTTCTGGAAGAGATTGCCTTTTCTGGAGAGCTGTTTTCAGTGCATGTTGATTTCAGATGCTTACAACTCTGATTACTTGTTATGGCATCTTTTAAAGTAGTTTTATTCATACGGGTCATTGCACATTGAGACAAAATGGTCTGCTGGTCTGTCATAACAATGAAGGAAGATTTACATTACAAGTATGCTAAAACGCTTAGAAATTGAGTTGGAAAATCAGTTCAATCCACTTACCTAACTAGTAAAGGAAAAAGTTTTTGAAAATAAATAGCTTGCAGCCACAGAAAATATAGAAAGAATTTGTATTTGCTTTGTTTTTCTTTATGAAGCAATAACCATATGTGCAGCCAAGAGAAAGAACTATAAGAAATTAAGGAAAAGAAACAAACAGCCTGATTTACTTAAGGGTAATTCACTGATTTGCATGGAAAAGAGGAAAGAGGTGACCAGCAGGCCATTTGAAGCATCATTAGTTCCATATACAGAGATTAGGAATACTATGAGAGCTCTTTATTTTCATAACAATAAAATTGGGCTACAAATGTGTTTTGGTAAATATTAGGAGAACAAAATCTTCTAAATAAAATTGAATCAATAGTAAATTGTAGGAGATTACATTACATATTAAAAGGATTTTTCAATCCTACTTTCAGTTAAGCAATAGGTTCAGAATTTAGGGTTGTTGTTTTTTTCTATTTTACTTAAACATTAATTCCTCATAGAATCCTTCTATAAGGTGCTCATACTATTCACTTCGTGGAATGTCCACTTTCCTAAATTCAATTCCATATATGTATGTGCCAGACATTCATATTGTAAAGTTGGAATACAAAAATGAATAAGACTTGCTTCCTGCCTTCAATGTACTTTGCCACATTGAACTTCCACTCTCCTAAAAACCCACCACAATGTCAACCTCCTTCATGAATTCTTTAAAACTATTCCATCATACTGTGCACGTACCATTTCAAATTCTATTAGATCATGTAGTTTAGCATTTACTTTCTGGTGATGTTTTTTAATCCAGATCCATTTGATAATTTATTTATTCAGTAAGTAGTGATCATCTAATACCTACTACAGTGTTTTAAGAGACTGAGGACACAACAGAGAAAAAGATAGACAAGGACTCTGCTATCCAGGTGGTTACATTCTATTGTAGGAAGGCAGAAAATAAGTAAGGTAACAAATAAGTAAGAGATTTTGAACTATTGATAGGAACTATGAAACAAAGTCATAGAATTGAGTAATATAGCACTTATTTGTTAAGTCAAGTACAATCATTCTCTTAACAAAGATAATTGTTATTGGATTTAGGGCCCACCATAATCCAGGATGATCTTATCTCAAGATTCCTTATTATATTTGCAAAGACTCTTTTTCCAAATAAGATCACATTCACAGGTTCCTAGTGGACATCTTTTTTTGGTGGCCACCATTCAATCTACCACACATCTTAAACCGAGCTTCTAAAGAAGGTATTCTTGTCATCCTCTTACAGACATAGATACTCTAGTACAGAAAGAGTAATGGCTGTGGTTACTCAGCTAGTATGTGGTGGAGCTGGGGTTTGAACTGAGAGGCTGGCTTCATGGTCAGCGTGCTTACCCACTATTCTATATGGTGTCAGGTCAGAGTTCTCTGCAGGCACAATGTTTGTGTTAAGACCTGAATAATGAGAGAAAGCACTCCAGGTAGGAGGAAATACCATTGCAGGTAAAGTAGTTCTGTCTTCTCAATCAGATGGCATTGAAGTTTTAAAACATGGCTTCCAAATTCGTAGACCCTCCTCCCATCCAGTGGGGGTCTATGAGCCTCACCTTGGATCTTGATGGCCTTGTGACTGGAATTGACCAATAGTGTTTCGTAAAAATGATGTTATGTGACCTCCAAGGCTGGGTCATAAGAGGGGAGGCAGCTCTGACTTTGCTGACTCAGGCCTGGAGTCCTGAGCCACCGTGTGAGAAGTCTCACCATGCTTAGGCTGCCATGCTATGCAGAAGCTAAGCCACGTGTAGGGGCAACCCACCCATGTTCACTCCAGTTGGCAAGAGTAGTCGTCAAGTCCTCCAAGCCCAAGTGCCAGAGCTGTGAGTGAAAAGCCTTGAGGTGATTTCAGTAACCAGCTGTGGCATTACCTCCAGTTTATGCATCTTCCCACATAGGCCAAGATGTTATGCAGCAGAAGAAACAAGCCACATTGTTGTTTCATGTCAAAATTCTTGGCCCATGGAATTTGTGAGCATGATAAAACGGTTGTTGCTGTTTGCCCCTAAATTTGGGTTGCTCTGCTCCATAGCAAGTAGTTACCACACATAGCTGCTTTGTCTTCTATCTGGTCTCCTAAATCACGTCCCACAGAGCTAACCACAGAATAGGCATAGGGTGGTATAGTAGAGAAAAAAAGAAAAAAAAATCAGATATTTATCAGCAGTTGGTCAGAAGACCAGAAATCCCTATAGCTATTTTTGGTAGGAAGAGAATTAAGAGAGTAAATTAAGTGCCTACAAACGTTTGGAAGAACTGGAAGGGGGAAAAGGTCAAGAAAGTGACTGCTGATTTTTAGAAACTCAGAAAGGGCAGGAAAGCAGGGAAGTTGACACCCATGGACTCCATTGCTTACAGCACAGAAGCAGCTGTTTTGCAGAGTTCACCAGGAAGCCACTGCAAACTTCATATCTACTGTCTGACCATGTGTCTGTTAGGAGCTGTTGCCAGAAGATAATGGTTTATCTTTCCCTCTCACCTTCCAAATCTTGGGTGAATGCCAGTCACTGGCTAAATCAATTCTATAAACTAGGTTCTACGTACAGTGAAGGGGTAAATAGGCAGGAACAGTGCTCAGATTCAACACTAAATGGCACTGTCTGCCCCTTTGGATACTCAGCATACATATATAACCTTATACATATTTTTAAATTCAGAAAAAACAATTTAAACAACTGATTTTTAAGCAGCTTTCCTCTTGGTCCTAGTTTTGTGCACATTATTCTGTGGTTCAGATTAACTGTATTTTTCTCACTTTCTTGCCTGGTCATAGTTTTTCACTTTGATGAAAAAATAAAAAAAGAGTCATTTTCTTTCCACCCTTTTCATTCCAAGACTTTTATATTCTTGATATAAGAGAATCATAAATCAGTAAGAAGCTCCAAGAATATATCTAATTGGATTGGACCTATCTCAAGCCTGCAAGGTATTTTCAGCCATTTCAATATTCTTTTTTACCAATCAACCTGCTTAGCTACTTCTGGGTGATTTGGTATATGGTGAGTCAGTGAGTTCCAAATATATGAGCCAATGACTCCTTTCTTAGCTGTAAAGCAAAAGTAGTGTTGTGTGGGACATCATAATAGTGAATGAGGCATTCAATATATGCATATATCCACATCTTTGCTAACACATTATATTTTGTCTTTTTAATAATAGCTATTTGAACAGGTGTGGAGTGATGTCTCATTGTGGTTTTAATTTGCATTTCTCTAATGATTACTGATATTGAGCATCTTTTCTCTTATCTGTTGGCCATTTGTATGCCTTCTTTTGAAAAATGTATATTTAGGTCCTTTTCCTGTTTTATACTTTGGGCTGTTTTGTTGTAATTGGTGTTTTTTTTTTTGAGTTACCTTTATATTTTGGCTACTCAGATGTATGGTGCACTAATATTTTTTTCATCCTGTAGGTTGTCCTTTCACCCTGTTGATTGTTCCCTTTGCTGTGTTGATTTTTTTTCATATGATGCAATCCTTTTAGTCAACGTTTGCTTTTGTTGCCTGTACTTTGGGGATCATATCTAAAAAAATAATTGCCCAGACCAATGTTAAAAAGCTTATTCCCTATGTTTTATTCTAATGGTTTCATGTTTTACATTTACATCTTTAATCTATTTTCAGTTAATTTTGTATATGGAGTGAGATAATTGTCCAATTTCTTTCTTCCACATGTGGAAAACCAGTTTTCCCAACACCATTTATTTCCTTTCCCCATGGTTTGTTCTTGGCATCTTTGTTGAAAATCAATTGACCATACATGGGTGGATGATTTCTGGACTTTCTATTCAGTTCCATTGGTTTAATGGTCTGATTGAATGCCTTTCATTACTAGAGCTTTGCAATATATTTTGAAGTCCGGTAGTATGATGAATCCAACTTCACTCTTTTTGGTCAAGATTGCTTTGGCTATTCACGGTCTTTTGTGGTATCATATGAATGTTAGGATTTTTTCTCTAACTCGGTGAAAAATACTATTGCAATTTTGATAGAAATTCTATTGTATCTGTAGATCACTTTGTGGAGGATGGACATTTTGACAATATAATTCTTCTAATCCATATACACTGGATTTTACCATCTATTCATGTCTTCTTCAATTTGTTTCATCAGTGTTTTATAGTTTTCCGTGTAATCTCCTTGGTTAAATTTATTCCTAAGTATTTTTGGTGTTATTATAAATGAGATTGTGTTCTAATTTTTTTTTATTTTTATTTTTTGATAGTTTGTTGTTAGTGTATAGAAATACACTAGTGTGTTACTTTTCTATTCTACAACTTTACTGAAGTTGTTTATTAGTTCTAACAGTTCTTTTTAAATCAGTCTTTAAGGTTTTCTATATATAAATTCATGTTCCCAGTAAATGGAGACACTTTTACTTCTTTCTAAACTGGGTGCCTTTTATTTTTTCTTGCCTAATTGTTCTAACTAGGACTTTCAGTACTATACTGAACAGAAGTGATGAGAGTGGCCTCCTTGTTTTGTTCCTAATGTTAGAAGAAAAGTTTTTAGTTTTTTGCAGTTGAGTATGATGTTAGCTATAGGGTTATCATACATGGTCTTTATTATGTTGAATTATATTCCTTTTCAACCTAATTTGTTGAGAGTTTTAATTCAAAAGCTCTTTTCTAAACATAGCTTTCTAATCTGTTTTATTTGATGTATCATTCCTCATTTCCCTTCTGCCTTGAGGCTATTAGGCTAAAATGCATTTTAATCTGTTCTTTGCCCCAAGGCTTGATCTTCATGAAATTTAATTGCTCAAGCTATTTCTCAAATGTGTCTTCTAGAAACAATTGGTTTTTGTAGTCCTTATATATTTTATATTTTTTAGTCCTTCAATATTTTATATTTCTGGATTCTTTATATTCTTTCATTTCTGTTGGCAAACTGGCAAATTCTCATCTGTAATAATTTATGCATATACTAACACTTAAGTTCTCAATCACTTTCCCTAGAGCTGCTGGCATAGGAGGTATATTGTCTGTCTTCCAACTTATTACATGAAACAAATGTTTGGCACCACAGAATGTGGGTCAAGCTTTGACTTCTGCCATGAGTTTCATGCCATTTGCCTTCTAACCAGTAAATTAAAGATACTTTTTCAAGTTCTTGTTATAGCAGCACTTTACTTCTAGTATCCAGTGTTCTATTAGGGGAAATAAATCCAACTGGTAAAATCACAAATGTCTAAACTTCAGTGACTTGCCCTGGCCAGTTGCTCAGCGGTTAGATATTTGGCATGAGGACCCAAGGCTCGGGGCTTCTATTCCCAGTCAAGGGTACGTACCTCAGATGCAGGTTCCCCAGCCCTGATAGGGGTGCGTGCAGGAGGCAACCAATCTATGTGTCTCTCTCACATCTGTGTTTTTCTCTCTCCCCCTTTCTCTTTCCCTTCCAGTCTCTCTAGAAATCAATGGAAAAAATATCCTCTGGTGAGGATTAAAAACAAAACTTAAAAAAAAAAAACCCTCCAGTGACTTAACACTGTAAGGTTGTTGTTGTTTTTTTAATGTAATCATTCAATGTCCAATGAAGTGGGAGCAAGCATCTGTTTCATGGCATCATTTTGAGACTCAAGCTCTCTCCATTTCATCATGGATTCTGGGTTTCATCACAGGAGAGAAAAGAAAATAGGGAATCGTTCATGGAATACAGTTATGGACCAGACATGTGTCACTTCTGCTCCATTCCACTGGCCAAAATGCTTTCTGTGACACATACTGCCATGTGCTGTGGAAAGGCTGGCAAGTGCAGTCTATCTATGAGCCCAGGAGGAAAAGAAACAGGTGCAGGGACCAGTCAGACAACTGGTCCCACCTCAGCTCTACTACTCAGTAGCTCTGCAGCTCTCTGAGGAAGTTTCTTCATCTGAAAAAGGGTATTTATATCACAAAATTGCTTTCTTATGGAAAACTCTAAACACCGCCCAACTATTGACATAAAAAGAAGATTGCTTTTAGAACTGTAAGATGTGGTAGAGATCATTTTTCCTTTTATTCCTAGAAATTAAGAATGGGTATGTGATTCATACTAGCCAGTGGAATGTAAGAAATACAGTCTGTCAGTTCTGAACTGAGATGGTGAAAATCTCCCTGCTCCCCAATCCCTCGGCTCCTTTGACTTTAGAATACAACTATTGTGTCAATGAGAGATGGTTGCATGTCTGTCACCTCGGGCTCCTAAATCATTTTACAAATTCGTATGAGGAACAGAGCACTGTGCCAACCCTCAGGGCACATGTAGCCATGAATGAGCAACAGACATCGGCTGGGTTCAACCACTGAGAGTTAAGGTTCATTAGTTTCTAAAACCTGGTAGTTGACATTGCTCCCCAGGGGACATGTAGCAATGCCTTGAAACATCTTCGGTTACCACAACTGAGGGAGGTGCTCCTGGGTAGCAGGTAGGGACTGGGGTGGCACTAAATACCCTACAGCACACAGGACCGCCTCCCACAACAACAAAAAAATTATCTGGCCCCAATGTCAATGGTGCTGAGGTTGAGAAACCATGCTAGTCTATCATGATAAATAAACATTAGCTCAAAAGTGTTTCCTGTAGTCCTTCTGGGGAAGCTACGGTAGAATGTGCTGCCACAAAAGAGAGGTAAAGCAGAAATGGGATTCAGGAACTACAGGAAGGAACCCCGAAGAGAGGGAGTAGGTGAAGTGGATGGTGTGACCCCACAGGCAGCAGGTCTACACATCTGCTGGATGAGAGTGGAAAAGAGACTAAATCATTGCAGGAATAAGTCCCTCTAGGGGAAAAATTATCTGCTGCTTGATGAGTCTGAATATATTAATAACTACCTTCAAGTTCTGTTCAAAAGTTTGGGAATTAATTAGTGATAGATTCAGAGAAAATTAAGTCATTAAAATATAAGGCAATTATTTACTCCATGCAGACTTGTACAAAAAAAGGAGTAATGCATGATACAATACATGGTACAATAAATAGAAAAATTGGGAATTACACTTAAATTTTATAGCAATAAATCAAATATATTGATTTAACCTAAAAATTTAATTTAATTGTATTGCCAGGCTAAGGAGAGGGGAAGTGTTTACATGAGAATGTGTATGTGTATAGGAGGAAGGAGGAGGAAGTTAAAAAGTTAAATTTTCATCTTCTCCCATAAGAAGTCAATGGATAATATTTAAAATGGAAAAGCCAAGAAATAGCAATGTAAGCATGTTACTTAGATTTATGTGGGTAAATACCAAAACCAGTAAAAAATAAGTTAAAACCAATTACTTTTGTAGAGATGGAAATTGGTAGGAGGGAGTCATTGGGTGAGGACACTTATTTTTCATTATAAGCTTAATAGTACCACTTAACTTTTTAAACTATGACCATATGTTACTTTTGGCAAAGACAAAATGGCTTTTACAAAAGTGAAGGCAAAATAAATCAATGTTCAGACATTAAAATCTTCTGTTATGTATAAATTGCTATGTTCAGGTTAGTCATGATTATTATAGCTGATGCCAAAGATGTTGTTAATAATTAATGCCAGGCCTCAACATGCATGTGGTCCCATGCAGGACTAAGTACCACCAATGTTACCCAATTACTTATCAAGAAAGGAGATAGGGTTCCTGTCAATCATTCAACAAACCCTTACTCAGTGTCTACCTATGGTAGGCATGGACCCTGCCCTCGGCATCCATGTAGTATGGTAGGGATGTATTACCTTGACCACGAGGTCTGACTTTGATTTAGGACACTTCCTGACCAGGGGTTTTCTCAGTTGGTCCCATTTCTTAAATTCCCTTTTATTGGGAGCATGTTATAATTTATATAGGCAAACCATGAACAGATTCCTCTTTTACCACCCCACGTCTCCTGCCAACCCTCCACCTTTTCAAAATCAGAATTAATGGCATTTCTTACTTATGCTCCTATTTAGTATTCTTCCTTATAGTATTGTCAGCTCTGTTGGTGTTTTTACTCTCCCCTTTAAGTTTGTAAATATAATCCATATTGTCAAGCACTGAACACGTTAATAAATGTGACCGAATTACAAAATATATTCACAATGATTTGAATCAACACCCCCAACACACACTCCTGCTATTTGAAGCATGACAAAATGAAGTTTTAAAAAAATGCAATTGGCACACTCCTAAGGAAAAGATCACCCAATTCTCTATCCCATTGTTCTTCAATGCAGCGTCTGACAGATTTACTTCTGGAATGTTCTAAATAGATCCACCGCATAGAACCTACACTACACTGACTTTATCTCAATTCCAACAAGCCAAATGGTGCAGGCCTCAGGGCCTCTGGGCCTTCAGGCTTGAAAGGGCGATGCCAGGCGTACCTCTTCCACCCGGACAACACTTAGCCAGGCTAACACCTGTCAGTTGGAAAACTTAAATGCCTCCTTCTTATAGGTCTCAGTATTTAATTATACCAACTATCAGTCTTTCTCACTATACTTCTTTTTCATACTCATCTACTTCTGCAATAACAAATACAGGGGTGGGAAAAAGTAGGTTTATAGTTGTGAATATGCAAAATACAGTTTGTTCTTATATTATCATTTATTTATTAATCATTTTTTTATTTATTATGAGCAACTGTAAACCTACTTTTGCCACATATATCTGTATGTGTGTTCCATGACTGTTGAACATAAGCTCTCTGAGGATGAGAACTGCTCTGTTTTCTTTCCACTCTACATGCAACACCTAGTTCAGGTCTGGGCATATATTACAGCTTTAAAGAAAGAAAAATTTTTTTCAAATAAAGAAATTGCATTCAGTTTCATAAATACGGTGATTTGTGGGCTACACTTGCAAATGAGTTAATGTTTTAATTTTTCTAGAATAATATGAAACTGAATAATATTTGCACATGATTAAAATGTGCTAGAGCTTTGGTTGTCAATTCAGTTTGAATTATATGATTCTGTTAAAACTAGAATTGAGGTTACTAAAACATAAACATTTCACCTGCATACTATGAAATACCTCAAAAAGCATGCTGAAAAATATTTTTTTTATTTCTTGAGTAACCAATGGTTAATAAAATGCAAAAGAGTTCCAAGAACAATGGCAAGTTTGTACTATCTATGTTTCTAAAATAAAGGCAACTTAAATCTAGTTTTATGTCTATCAACATTATATTTAAAGTCAAATAATAGTTGTATTAATCATAAATATCTATATTCTGTGATAGCTTGTGATGGCCAAACACATAGGTGAAAATTGCAAAGCTCAGTCAACTATCACTTGGACAGATGCTTGTGTATTTATAGTGCCCACAGTTGAGATGTTTCAACACAGCCTAATACTTGACAGTCAAAGGAAAACAAGGCCAAGCTTTTGCTCAGCCCCAATGCCCACATACAGTCACAGCTTCTTAACTGTAACATATTCATTCAGCTGCTTTGTTGTCACCAAAGACACAGATTTTTTAAAACAAGCACAGTATACACAATTGTCTACTTTATCACCCTTCTATTTTAAGACGGGTTTTTAAAAATGACACCTTGATTGACTTGAATACTCTATACAGAAGAGGATCCTCTTTTCCAGTGTGAACTGAGCACAGATTAAGTATCTGACAAGAAACTGCGGTCTGATTACTCCATTTGCCTATGTGCTGAGCACAGGGCAGGTGTGCTCTGTATAATATGATCTCTTTGGGCTGAAGGGCCTGGGGAAACCAGCCAGAGTAGTTGCAACTCAGGTGCAGACACACAAACCTATCTCATGTGGAAACAGTCATGTTTCTGTCAGGCCCAAAGGCCCTGGGGAGAACATGAGAAACACCAAACCTTCCATAAGCTGAAACTGTTAGAATCAGTCCTGTTTCATCACCTATTAAATGGGCACAATAATATTTATTATTTAAGAAACATAAAAGTGTTTAAGGATAGGATTAATGTTATTTTATACACTCATATTATTTTATTATTGCAGTAGATGTGTTTACTAAAGAAAATTTGTAAGACTGTTAAAAATATAAGTCATAAATTAAAATCATCATTAAATCTCACCAGTCAAAGGATACCTGATGCAAAATTTTTTGTATTTAGGTATATTGATTGTGTGCTTACTATGTTCCAAGTACTGTTCTAATACTTTAGGTTTAAGATATTTAAACTTAAACTTATTTTATGGAGGCCACATTCTAGTAGAAGCAGTAAGCAGAGGATGAGAAGACAAGCAATGAAAATTAACATAATAATACATAAGCGTATCACACAGCATATTAGGTGATCGTATTAAATGATGAGGTGCTATAACCTATTGATATGGAATCAAAAAGCAAAGGAAAATAACTTTGTGATATTGGTGTCCACTTTGGTAGGAATCTTTCACAGAAGATCCTTCAAATCTAAACCAAAGAAGAAAATAGAATTTACATTTATTGGGAGGCCCATTCCAAACTTGTGTGCACCTAGGGTAAGAGTCTCATGGAGAGGTCATATGCTACATGTCTCAGTTTAAATGCATAAATCAGTCTGACTGTGGTTGAGCATCAACCTATGAACCAGGAGGTCACAGTTTGTTTGATTCCTGGTCGGGGCATATTCAGCCGATCAATGATTCTTTCTCATCATTTATGCTTCTATCTCTCTTTCCTTACCCCTTCCTCTCTGAAATAAATAAAAGTATATATTTTTAAAAAAACATAAACCAAGGTTTTCCACACCAACAACCAGTTTTTCAATTCTGTGATACCAACAGCATACCCAATAGTTTGAATCTATTCCAACACTAGCTACCTGAAGTTAGTGTCAGACTCCACAGGTTTAAGGGTTCAGTCCCATAAGACTGCCCCTAATTCAGATGCAGGTTGAAAATGGGGTGCATAAGCTGCCCACATGCCTGCCCAGCTGACTATAAATTCATGGGTTCCCTCATCAAATTTAATAATTCACTAGAATGACTCACAGAATTCAAGAAATAACTTTTCTTACTTTTGCCTTTTAATTTTAAAGGATACAACTTAGGAACTATCAAATGGAAGAGGTGCCTAGGAGAAGGTATGGAGAGCAGGGCACAGAGCATCCATGCTATTCTAGCACCTCCATGGGTTCATCAACTTGGAAGCTCTCTGAACATGGGTTTTTATGGAGGTTTCAGTGGTAGGCATGATTGCTTGAGTCCTTGGCCACTGGTGATTGAACTTAGTCTCCATCCCTTCTCCCTGGGGAAGTGAGAAGGGAGGTAGGGAGCATGTGGGGAGAGGGGGCTAAAATTCCCAATCCTCTCATCATGGCTGCTCTATCTGGTAACCAGCCCCAACTCTGAAGCTATCTAGGGGTCCCTAATCACCAGTCATCTCATTAGCATAAGAAGACATTCATCACTTCAAATATTCCAAGGTTTTAGGAGCTATGTTCCAGAAACTGAAAAAAAAATTGTCAAATATTTATTTTTTATTATACCTCAGGTAGAAGCATATTATCAGTCCTGAGACAACAAGCCAATTCTAATCTCCCTCAAATACAGAAAAGCCAGTGACATATGGTGACCGCCCAGCCACATAAGACTATGACTCTTCTCTCCAGATCCCTTATCTCCCTAGATGTACCTTAAAGGGTCAGGTCTCAGCTACTGAAAAGACAGAAATCTAACCAAAGACAGTGGAAGAAGCCAACTGCATTCCTCTATCCCTGTGAGGCTTCCAAATCTGATGCAGTGCAAGCCAGGAGGAGGGGAGTAGCTCTAAGTGTCTTCATATCAGGGTTTTTATTATGATGCTGATGACTAGACATTTTAATTACTGAAATGAACAGTTCTTAAAACTAAACAAGATGAAAAAGCTATGGAATGAATCTAAGTTTTCATTCAGGGGTATGGAAAAAAATAATCCCGTAGAGCAAATATGGAACGATGGAAGAAAAAATAAAATTACTTTGTTGGCATATTATCACATTCAGCTAAGCCATTAAAAAGTTTATATTACCATTAAGTAGTTGACTTTTGTTTCTGTACTGTGATTCTATACACTGAGCCATGTGGAGACCTAATATTTATTTGTGCTATTTATTTTTCAATACCTGATCTATTAAGAAACTACTATGTTTTTCTTTAAAAAGCGAAAATTTAAGGAGTACTATTAGAACACTATATTGTTTTAAAGTATTTTAATAGCACCAACAAAATTCTGTCTGAGATGAATATGATCCTGAGAACTTTCCTATAAGTAATTATCTTTGATTATATACTTTATTTGCATAAAGAATACCCTTGGCTCTGAGCACCATAGAATGCTTCCTTTCGGTGACACAGCCATTAGGAAATTGATTAATAGTTCACAGCCTTGGGCCATAGCCTACTTCTCTGAGTGATTAGTGAGTTGAGCAGCTTCCAAGAGTTAAAGTTAGGAAAAATCCAACTCTTAGTGTCATTCAGGGTTGTCTCCTGCAATGTAGTTGATTGATCTTTCCATCTTCCCATTTGCAAAAGAAGCTTTCAAAAAAGGGAAATGGTAGCAGTTAGAACAGGATTTTTGCAAAGGAGTTCCTTTTGTACCTCCTATGTTCAGTTCTTGGGGAACATTGTTTACTCATGGGTGATCATCATTCCTCTTTACTGTTTGCAGCTACTTAGTCAATTTTTCTTTTGATGAGTCACTCTTCAAAAATGGCATCTCTCCATGACTGACTGGAACTGTTGGCAAAATAGGTCACCTTGCTTTCAAGTACCTTTTAAAAATATTTCAGGAATTTGGGCTTTGTAGAAAATTGCAATTCATTCTATTAAGTATATCATTGTTTTTTTCAGAGAGCTCATCAATTGGTGATTCTGTAGGTTCTTGGACAGATTTCCTCAACCTTTCCATGAAGGGACAGTCTGTGCCTTAGAGTTGACCTCTGAGGCCCAGCTCCTTCTGTTATTCTTTTTTCCACACACTAGTCCTTCACTGTCTTCTGGTTTCCTAACTGAGTCCACCTCTATTTCCCCAAATTTGATTGGAATTTTCAGGAGATGAGTATCCCTAATCATAATAAAATAGTCTTGCTCATATCCCTATATACTTTTTTTCTTCTTGTCTCCTGTGCCTAAGAAAAGTTTCTTGTAATCAGCTTCATTCCTCCTTACTCTCTGCCTATTCCTAATGTGTTTACAAATCTTCAAACTGCATAATAAATGTCTTTCACTAATTAAGCACAGCATGGGAAGAAAGTTTTCTGGGTGCTGAGGTCTCAGCAAGACAGACAAAAACATGTGTCATGCTTTAGAACTTAGCATGGTTAGTTAAGTCTTAAGTAGAATCTGGGCATCTACAAGTGAACAGAACTGTAAAATATATACTATAGGCATTTCATCTGTTTTGTTCTTCAATGTATCTCCAGAATTTATTATAGTGCTTAGTACATAATATTTATCCAAAAACCTATCTGTTGAATGAATGACTGCATGAATGAAAGAAGGAAGATGGAAAGGCAAAAAGGTAATTAAAAAGGGAATAAATGTCTATTAAGGACTAAAGAAAAAGTGAAATATGTGAGTTGATGCCTGGGGAGGGGTCAGGATAAGAAGGCAGCATAGAGCACGGGATTGGAACCAGATATTCGTACCTAGCCCAGCACCATGGATATGTATCTAAAAGGGATGGAGAGAGGAGCTTCAGGTAGGGATGAAGAACTGTTCTCTTGGGAAATTTTGTTAGATGTGAGGATAGTTTGTGAAAGATCAGAGATGTTTTGTTTGACCTTTAATACCAAAATGGCAAAGTGGAGCAGAGATAATCTCACCACCTCCACAGAGACATGGCATGTCTTCAGCACTGACTTTCCTTGGAGACACAGCCCAATATTATCACTTTAAAGGTCTGTAACTTTGGGGAGAATTGAAAAACATGCCCTTGACTTGGACATCAGTTGAGTCATGGTGGAGCCACTAAAAAAGAAAAATACAATGACTAGGAACTGGAATCCTTGTATTTTGTGAAAGAGAATTAGTCATTAAAATGTTCTTTATTGAAACTCATTCTATGAAGTGAAATTCATCCTATGTATGAATGTGGCATTATTATTATCATTAATAAATTAATTCATTCAGCTGTTTTCTATTGGCTACTATGGCCCAGGCTCTGTGCTAGGTTGTACAAATACAATGTGAGAAAAACACAATCTCTGTCCTATGTATAAAATAGGGCCTATATAAAAGAAAAAAAGGCCATTACAACAAGTAGGATATGCACAATGACATGCGCTGGCTGCAGAGTATTGTAGTCCTTACAGGGGAATATGCTTGAGAGGCTTTGGAGATGTAGATTATAAAATGTTTGAAAATGAGACTCAGAAGAAATCAATTGAAGACCAAGCCTCTTTTCACTGAGCCTATGTCTGAAATTTCCTTATTTAAATATAAAAGGATTGCACAGGCAAAAGTAATTTTTTAAACGTGCTATGTTGACCAAGACATTTATAAGGCACCTCTTCTTCTTTATTAAAATCCTCTTCAAATTAAGTCCCCAAGTGGAAGCTCACCTATGGCAGTAAATTGAATATAGCATTGACCTTCCTTCTCCTCAAAATAGTTCATCTATTCTGTCATAAGCTGGAATGATAGGGGATGGATTTGTAAGGAAATACCAACTTCAATTAGCTTTGACCTGATGTAAATCTTTCCTCTTTTTTTTAACCTTATAAATGTACTCTGTAGAGCTTCTTATCAAGGTCAAACTATTCAACACTTTTGATCCAAACATGGCTATGATTAAAACAGAATCTCACCGCAGGCAGCGCTGCAGTCGGAGTGAAACCATTGCAAACTTGTCAGTATAGGAAAGCCCTTTCATTATCATTGTTGAGCACGTGACATCTGTCAAACAGGATGAGTTAAATATTTCTACAAGTCACTCACCAAATAATGAGACTGTTGAGGCATCCAGGCAATGCACAAAAGGAGCATAGGAGCATGTTTCCTTTTCAATAATGAATCCATTCAGTCATGAATACCCCGATCAGTAGCAGAGAAAACAGAACACTCCAGTGCAGAGAAAATAATGAAAAGATGTCTAATACTATAAGTGTTTAGAGAAATATCTATGGCTGGGGTCTCACATAATGTGCACATAATGTCATTATTTCAGGTTAGTTAATTACCAGAAAATAATGACACCTACTGAAATATGAGTAATGTAGATACTCTGTGAGATTCATAAAGGAACTGCACCAAATCATTTATTTTCCTGTTTAATAACCCACAGAGCACTGCTGATTTACTGAGGGTTATAGCTAATTAAGATCCAAAACCAACAGACTCAAGATCAAAGAAACAATATGAATTCACCTAAGTCAAGGTTGTCCATTTTCTCATTTCAATAATGCTTTAAAATAAACAGAGACCCAGCTGCCTAGAGTCATTGAAGTGTCCAACAACTATCTAATAGAAATACTGCCTATTGTACCAGATATTGACACTAAATAAAATAGTTAAGGAAAACTTAAAACCTACTTATTTATCAACAAGCATCTCCAAACATCCTCATTCATTCATGTCCAAAACAATATGTACTGAGTTCTCATTATGTAAGTTGCATTCTCCTAGACACTGTGGATCTACAAGTATTTTTAAAATATGACATGAGCCTTTGCTGGTTTGACTCAGTAGATAGAGCATTGGCTTGTGGACTGGAGGGTCTCGGGTTTGATTTTGGTCAAGGGCATGTACCTCCATTGCAGGTTTCTTCCCTGGTTGGGGTGAGTGCAGGAGGCAACCAATCGATATGTTTCTCTCACATTGATATTTCTCTCTGTGTTTCCATTTCTCTTCCACTCTCTATAAAAAAAATCAATGGAAAAATATCCTTGGGTGAGGATTTAAAAAAAAGACATGATATTCCTATTCCTCAAAGAGCTGACTATATTTCAGAGTGAAGAGATTAGATACAGTGACAAAAGTACCAAGTGATAAATGTCATAAGGAGAGACAAAAGAACAGAGGCTAGGAGGAATTAGATAAGGCTTCACAAAGGAAGTGATCATTGAACTTGACTTTAGGAGGTACAGATTATGAAGGACATTATAGGAATAGAGGAGCCTGAATAATAGACACCAAGTAGAAATTTGTGGGTGACTGACTCAGTTCACGGAGGGAAAAAGAGTAGCAGAATGGTCAAAAGCAAAAGCTTAGGAGACAGATAATCCAGGTTTAAATCCCAGATTTGTCACTATCTGTGCAACCTTGAATACCTTATCTCAGCTCTCTGTGCTTTGTTTCATGGGATAGTGGTAGCAAATGGGGTATAGAGTTGTTCTGGGGATTGAGAGAGTTGATATATGGAAACCACTTTCAGCAGTGGTAGGTACTTGGTAAAGGCTGTGTAAGGGCTGGCTCATACTGTCCATCATTGGAAATAGAAAAATTTCTATTAGTCTCTCCTGCCAATTTCCTAATTCCTTAGATTAGCTTGGGATCTACGATCAGGAAAAGTCAAAGCCTATTTATTATAGGCTGAGTAGTCTTAGACAAATGAGTTGAAAACCCATAAGAGGAATAAAGTGATTAGCAGGAGCAGAAGATACCACAGCTTTAAAGTGGATGATATCCAATGTGAAGCCTGTAGATCCAGAAAAATGTGGTTGATCTTAGTGAACCCAATCATTACTTTTGGCAAAATACCTACAAACACTGTGCTATAGCATATTGAAGCAGAGGCTGCAAGATGTAGGTGGCTAAGGCTAGAAAACTTTTCTTCTTCCCTCAGCCAAGGGGATATGTATGTTCCAGTGTTTTCTAGGCTATGTGAAGGGACTCCTCAAGTGACCAAAGCTGAGATGCAAATGTGATCAAATTCAACTCACCAGTAGGTGAAGACTTCAGTGATCAGCACAGTCCCTGATTTCTGTGACATAATTAGGATGACAGTTTCTCCTTCTGGAGCCAGTTTTCAGGGAACATATTGTGTGTTACAGTTCTGATCCCTCTGGGACATGGGAGCACATACCAAACACCATGCTGACTTCACGCTAGCAGAGAGGCTGCTCTGCGCAGGCTCACTGAGGAGGCTTCAGGCTCATCATGCACATCCAGGGTTCCCTTCCTCAGGCAATGTTTTCTGATCCCTTCAGCTACACACAGACTAGCTCATCAACCATTCTCAAGAACCAGACAGACTGTACCCGAAAAGATACATTATTCTTGATCTACTCTCTTAAAATGCACTATTGAATTCCTTAATTTAAATTCAGCTTCCAAGTTGCAATATCAAATCTGCAAGAGACAAGCAAGCATCATAAATATATAAAAGGATGACTATTAAACCATAGGTGCTCATCTGCTTGTGTTAAAACCAAACACGGGCCAAACTGTGCTTTAAAATGAAGTTCCCAAAGCAATTCATCTGCTCTCAATTCTTGTAGTTTACTATCTTGATTTTGTTTTTCTTTTCTCAGTATATTTATTCGATGCTGCTTGATTCTCCTCCTAAACCTCCACTTCCCTCCATAAAGTGACCAGGGAAGC
Organism: Myotis lucifugus; assembly: GCF_000147115.1. NCBI lineage: Eukaryota > Metazoa > Chordata > Mammalia > Chiroptera > Vespertilionidae > Myotis > Myotis lucifugus. Next base: position 3,154,635 of record NW_005871195.1, read on the forward strand.
CAACCACATGCCTTCAGCAGGACTGGGAACCTATGTGGGGACAGAGTATGCTGTAGAAAGGAAAACCTGGAGTTGGGATTTCTAAGAGCCCCAACTAGCTATGTACCTTGAGCAAGTTACTTGATTGCATCTCATCCTCCATTTCCTCATCTGTAAATTTGGAATAATGCTATGTGACTTGACTCCCACAAAGGATTTTTCAGGGGTAATAGAAAGTAATGTGCATATTTTCATTATTATGATGCCTAAGGAGAGAGAGGACACAATTTTATTTACTGCAGGAACAACCACAACTCTAAGACCAAGACAGGTTTAAAGCAATTCTTCTGCATCCAGAGGAGCTGACAAATTAACCTTTTTTCTCTTCTCTTTCGACCAACAATGGTGCTGTTTCACAAACTCCAGATTAATAACCATGGTGTGAACCAGTCAAATTCACCCAATCTTTAACTAAAGTCTGGCAGGGAGGAAAAGTGGTATCTTCTTTATTCCACACACAGCTCTCCAAAAAATATTACTGGTTTGTTTCTATGTCAGTTTTTGGAAATTAAAAAAATGTTTTTAGCCAATAACTATGTCCTTGGCTTTTCTAAACACATGGCTTTTCAGACAATTTAGAGATATTCGTTTGTTTTTCTTTTTTTAAAAAAATATATTTTATTGATTTTTTACAGAGAGGAAGGGAGAGTTAGAAACATCGATGAGAGAGAAACATCGATCAGCTGCCTCCTGCATGCCCCCCACTGGGGATATGCCCACAACCAAGGTACATGCCCTTGACTGGAATCGAACCCGGGACCCTTGAGTCCGCAGGCCGACGCTCTATCCACTGAGTCACACTGGTTAGGGCTATTCGTTTGTTTTTCTCTAGCCCTGTGGAATCCTAAATTTGTTTATACTGGGCATGGCCTTAGCGGATATTGCCCACTGCTAAGATCTATATAAAATAATTAGGCAAAGTTGAAGAAAGTACACTTCATAATATTTTTAAGAAGTTATAGTTTTCTATTTTGCCTTCTATTATAGTCAAACACAGAAATAATATATATATATTTATATAAATTTGTATCATAGATATATTTTTTATTATTTATTTATTTAAAGTCAAATGAGAGCATTAAAAATCTCTATTATCAATATGGGCCCATAATAAAATGCTGAAATTGAGCCATAATGTATTCATATATATCTTGTCAATTGCTTGCAGTTACAAAAACTAATTTCCAGGAATCTTTTCATAGAGTCATAAACTTGCATGACACCTCAAACAATCATTCTGCCTTCAGGTGTGACTATGCCCGGGCCATCAAGGTACATTGGTCTAATGAATTCAGAGAGAGTTAAAAACCACTGGAGGCCTCCTATGACCCAGAGACTTCACTAGGCAGCCTCGTGTAAATGACTATAAAACATTCATTGCCATGGTTTAGTTTGGTTTTGTTTTCTGTATCCATGGGTCTTGATAATTGACTTCCACACTGACTGGCTTGGTCATATGATTTGCTGTAGACAATTGGACATTAACAAATGAACAAAAACAGATCCAGAGACAGAGAAGCATCCACCAGACCATCAAACCTCAGAGGGAAGGTAGGGGAGGGTGGGGGTAAGGGGGAGAGATCAACCAAAGGACTTGTATACATGCATAAAAGCCTAACCAATGGACACAGACAACAGGGGGGTAAGGGCATGAGTGGAGGGGGGGGCAATGGGGCGATAAGGACACATATGTAATACCTTAATCAATAAAGAAAAAAAAGCAACAATAACAAATGATGCACGCAGAATCTTGGGAAAGTGCTGTGTATGCTTGCCCCTCTCTTGCACCTTGCCTTTTCCCTGAGAAGAAGTCTATGCTAACATGCTGGAGACCACCTGGAGCAGAACGGAATCATCCCAGCATAGAGCCCATACACTAGTCAGCCCCAAGTAAAACTGTAGGCTACAAGCAGACACATAAGCTTGATCCAGACCTATAGACAGTGAGAAATAACAATTTACTGTTTTAAGCCACGATGCTTTTATTTTATTTTTTTAGTGGTGGCCAAGGAGGGAGGAGGTGCTTATGTAGTCATAAGTTTTGTTACAATGAACCTATTTAACTTCTTAATGCTAATATAAGAATTACATAAAGTTCGCTAGCAGAATATTTCAATATGATCTTTAGCTTCTGTACTGATAAGGAGCTCTTTCTTATCTAAACCTTGATCAGTACTTTTCTTCTGTCCTCAGTGGAGATATGGATCAGCATTTGCCTTACCGAAGTCCTTCAGCAGCCAAGAACATGAATTAGAACTGTCAGTAAGCGTTATTGGATACTGAGCCATACTTTGGACTTCTCTTCGTAGGAATAGATCATTGTTAGCTATTTGGCCTTCTGTTATATTTTACTTTGTTTTAAATTCCTTTATAAACTCTTCATTCTTTATTTTTGTAGCTCTCTTCCTAAAGTTATTTAATTTATCCATAACAATTGTCATTAAAACAAAATAAAAAAGAAATATTTAATAAGATGTCTAATGGTTCAAAACATTATTTTGTATTTCATCTATTCTGTTAAAAACTTCATAACCCTACCCACTGTAAATAAAGACCGAAGATTTACCCATCAAATGTACAAAATTTATAGTAGTGGTGCTTATGTTGGGTACAGACTCTGGATACAATATATATATATATATATATATATCAACAGGACAAAAGGAACAAAACTTTTAAGCCAAAGGAGAAATTATAAATTTGACAGACAAAAGAAAGAACTTGTAACTTAATGCTATTTTCCTTGCTTGGTAGATATAATTAAATCATCTAGAAATATTATGCCTATACATGTCTTCTTTCCCAGCTCTCAAAAAGCAAAAATTCCTGAGAATTTAAATTTAAATATAGTCATAATACCTAGCAGCAGTCCTATATACTTTATACTCCTTAATGCAATAAGTTCTTATACAAAGGAAATGATTATGGATATCCCATAAATTTAGCCATAATATTGATGCAATCAGTACCAAGTTTACAATAAATTAGAAATAGTCTTGATTTCTGACACCTGATGGTTGGTTGGGTAAATTGTGTTAAATTATGATATACTTGCATAGTAAAATATTATGTGGTCTTACTTAATAGAAATATTGATAAGAAAAATATACAGTAAAAAAATTCAGGTTGAACTATGTAAATTATGGTATCATTTTAGGAAAAATCTATAACAATGAAAAGTCTAGAAAAAACTATGTATTAAAAGACTGTGTTGATATAATAGAATTAAAAGTGAGTCTTTTGCTTATCTGTATTGCCTAATTATTTTCAATAAATATAAGCTATTTTGTAAATATAAAATCAAATTACTTGCCATATGAAGAATGGGCAAAGACTTAATCTAATAGCATTTTATGAGAAAATGTTCTAGAAATTATAGTTGATCACATACTCTATTTTCATTTAGTCAACAAATATTTGAGTGCCTCTCTCTTCCCTGTGCCAGAGGGATGCAGCAGAGAACAAAATGGTCTCTTGTCTCATGGGGCATACATTTTGTGAAGGAAACAGATAATAAATACATAAAAGAATTACAAATAACGCCACCATGGACAGGGGTAAGAAAGTGAAGGAGGAACGGGGTTTCAGTGGGGGTGGCTGAAGAGGAGGCATTTGTACAGAATGAAGTGAGGAGAGAGCCATGCAAATATCTGAGGAAAAAGCTTTCCTGACAGAACAGCAGTGCAAAGGCCCCGAGGCAAATGTTCTTTATTAGAAATTGTCAATGTGGTTGTCAGATTAACACAAAGTATATTTTGGATTTCAGAAATGAAATAGTAAAGAATTAATGTTGTTCTATATTTTTACTGGTTAGATATCCTTTAGAATACTGTGCTAGATTCAGTTCTTTGTACCCCATTTTAATGAGGAACACTGGAGAATTAGAGAAAGTTAAGAAGAAAGTGTTCAAAATGACAAGGGGAATCCGGAAATGGTGTCGCCCAAACCTAGTTGCTTAATTGAGGGGAAAGAAGACCTGATACAGACAGGAGAGGCCTGTCATTTAGTTACCATGAAATTTTTCTGTGTGGCTTCAGAGAGCAAAACCAGAATGAAAATTACAAGAACTTACCCAAATATAAGAAAGTAGATCCTAATAATTACAGCTCTCCTAAAACTGCGTATCAGTACCAAGTGCTAGTCCCAGAGCGAGTCAGGGCTGAGGACCACTTGAATGAAATTTTATAAGGTTACTCCTTTCCATCAATGTGACCTATGGATCCAGATTCTCCCTCTACTTTGCAATGGTGCAATAGTTGGCCTGGGTGATGAAGACTTGACTGAGTATGGCATAGCTCCTCGGTGCGTTCCATTACGGAATATTTTACTTGATTGATGGAACAGTAGGGCTGAAGCACCATAGGCTACTCTAGAGAAAAGGCCTAAATCTATGGAATCCTAGAACCTTGACATGGAATAGGCCGGAGACATCTCGTGGACAAGGGCCATTCATGGCCGGGGGTGGAAAGGGGAGGTGGCAATTGTCCTCTAGTATGTGTGGAGATAGAGGCTTCTGGCTTCTAATTCAGTAGCAGATTGGGTAATTTAACAAGTGCTTAAGTGAGCAAATGATGTTTCTATTTTGATAGGTGTTAATCAAAGCCATTGTCACAGAAGCAGAGTCTTTTGCTGCAATCTGTTCTGTCATAAATGTGCAAAATGCATAATGGAGACTTTGCTTCTAGTATTAACATAGTCTGGAGTATGAGGTGTGAATTAAAGGTATTAAGTGAATAATTTCAAAAATATTTTAACAAAACATCACACCTACACACTCCAATAAGAACTGTTATTTATTATTATTTGCCAAATAGTGTGGAGAGCTTGATTCTCCATTTGGCTCTTGGCAAATTATATCCCATCACTCTATCCCCATCACTTTGCACAGGGCCTGAAATAAAGTGAGTTCTCAGTGAAAAAAATGATTGAGAAAATTACTTAACAGGCCATACATCATTCCAGCAACACTGAGGTTGCTCAGATCTTTTTGAAATTCTGCTTTGGTATTTAATTCCAATATTTTTGTTTTAACGTTCTTTAGTACTTATGAATTTTTACCCTTGAATGTTCTACTTGCAAATAGTCAAATAGATGGGCGACTTGGTAACAATGCCTTAAAATTTGAAAACAAGTGATGTCAAAATAATGGGATGCAATTCCTTAGCACCTTCTAGAATGACAGAGGGGTATCTACCATCCTTGATAGACAGCTCACTAGTTGATGTTTAGCTCATCCACACTACCATTGCTCTGGTGCTAGCTCTCTTCCTCTCCTGAAATACTGCAATTTACACTTTGAATGTCCTGTTTTTAGTCTCTTCTATTTCCATTCTATAGGTTCAGAGCTCACAGGCAAAACTGTTCATTTTCCTGGCTCTGTCATTCACTGATTGTATGACCTAAAACCTTTCTAAGCCTCAGTTTTGTACCCTGTAAATATGGATAATATTAGAAGCACCAGCTTAGCGTAATTTCACAAGCATCAGCTAGCATCATACCAGATATTCTAAAATTCTGTCCATTAGTACGATGTCATTCCCATGCTCACAATTTATTTGAGCAGTTTTTTTATTTAGAGTTAAAATTTAAACTCTTTGACTTGTACTTCAACACTTCATGAAGGTGGAGATGCCTATGAAGAGGACATGTTTAAGCTTGCACACACCTCAGTTCCAATCCCATTTTCACTCATCCCTCCTTCTTCCCACCATTCCCTCCTTCTCATCCACAAGTACTAACACAGCAGATCACCCATGCTCCTGTCACTTCATGGATTGCTCTGATGCTTTCTGACTTGCTGTTTCCTTCTGAAATCCTTTCTCTGGGGATTCCCTTATATCATATCTTTATCTGATAAGTGTCCACTCATCCATCCAATATCAACTCAAAATCCGGCTTCCTCGTGCCTCCACTTTATGCTAATTATTGATTTACATACAAGGACTGAACTGCTCAGACAGCCCTAGATCTTATTTTCCTCTGTATCTCCAGTGCTTAGCCCACCCCCTGGAATAATAGCTCTTCCAAATAATTATAAAGATTATTCAAAATGAATGAGCTACAGAACTCATTTATGCAATGTCTTATTGCAGATTCTAGAGTCTGTTTAGCCTCCAGGACTGACTGACTTTAAAGGGAATGATGCTGATGAAGGCGATTTGTTCTGAGCTTGCACATATTACCAGTTAATAACATCTAAGATTTAGACTTTCGAGTTCACTCTAGTTAGGAGACCTGACCATCTACATGCCCATTGAGATCTGGAGAGGAGGAGCACATAGAGGATCAGGGAATAAATATGCTCATCCTCTCCCATGGGACCTATCATAATGGACAGCATTGATGTGTGCACAGGTGCATATCTCCACATGCCTATGAGCATCTTGAAAGTGGAAATCACTTTGCTACTTTTATGGTTTTAGGCATCTGGCATGAACTGATAGTAGGACTCGTAGTAGGACCTGAAGAGATGCTCATGAGATGGAAGGAAAAGTCAACTACATCTCTGCAATGTTAGAACTGCAAACAACAACATACCACCCCAAACAAAACAAAACACCACACACAAAAAAACCAACAACACATGTTCATCTCATGATGAAAGCAAGACTGCCTTACTGCAGACTGATGAGAATAATTGATAGGCTTGGTGCCAATGCTAGGGCTGAGCAAGCTTATTGTCGTGGCACCATGATTGAGGATGCTGACTGGAGTGATGGGAAATGTCCACAGGCCCGTCCTGTGCTCCCTCTGCCCTGGAGAAGTTCTGTTCCAAAACAGATTCTGGGCTTCCTCTTGTCACTACTCACTAACACCTTAGGGACAGCTCCTTTAAGTTCACCTGCTTCTGTATCTGTAAAAATTATTTTGATTTTAGAAATCATCCTTCTAGTGACTAAATCAGGGATATAGGTTTCATCGTATGGACCAGTTTTGGTGGACTGGTTGTAGAAGCTTAGACTTCATCTAAGCTCAGGGGAAAAGAGAATCATCACCAACTATGGGAGTAAAAGAGGTGGCATACAGGCCATGTATTTACAATTTCTGGACTAAGTAGTGCAAACAAATAAGCTGGCAGATAATGAATGAATAAAATAAATCACTTTGCCACTTTTAATTATAAAAGCAAGCAGGTTCAATATTTCCAGTAACAATGAGTTTGACAATAGATACAGAGTTAAAAGTCTAGACGATGGATATTTATAAAGAAGAAAAGAAAAAGAATTAATATTTTTAAAACTCCATGTCCCAGAAACTGCCCTAGGTGTTATAAAGTAATTATTTCTATTCAAATTTAATCATTGAGGAAAGTGAGGCTAATGGGAGAACAGGAAATTTGCCCAAGGTCAAACAGTTATAAGTGGAACTATTCATAGGGTTTGGTCAAGGTCTATTGGATGATAAAGTGACCTTGCTCCTTCCACCATGTTATGTTGGATCTCTACACACATACATACACACAAACTCACACATAAGCACACACACACACACACACACACCTATGTATACATGCATACAATAGGGTATAATAGGTATATATAATGCTAACTTGATATATCAAGACCATGGATTTTAAAAATCAAGAAGTAAATAGCAAAGGTTTCATAGAAATGACTAAGCATTCTAGTTTTCTTCCTTACTCTCATGTTTCTTTTGTCTGAATTCAGATCCTATTGACTTTTTCTTAAACATATGTGTGTACTGGTTTTAGAGAGAGAGGAGGGGAGAGGGAGAGAACATTGATGTGAGAGAGAAACATGGATCAGGTACACACCCAGACAGGACCAAACCAGCCACCTGGGCATGTGCCCTGAGGGGGAATTGAACTGGTGACCTTTTGGTGCATGGGATGATGCTCAACCAACTGAGCCACACTGGCCAGGGCCAATTGAATCTTATTTTACATGCCATTCTAACAACTTGTTGCTTTGACCTCTCCTAAATAAGGAAAGTGTTTAGGAAAGGTTACACAGGGAGAAATAAATTAGAGCTGATATTCAGCAGTAAAGGTAGAAGAAATGCATGATGCATGCATCTTACTACTCATTATTATAATTGCAAACATTAGAATCATGATCAGTCACTGAGGAAAGATTAACTTGCACAGCACACAGCCAGTCCAATAAGACCAAAATGCATCTGATGCATTTAAGAAGATTTTCATAAAATAATGTTAACTTTTTGCTTTAAACACTACAATACATCCCCCAGTTTCTAGAAAATTGATTGATGGAGAATTTATTCTTGCTAGGTCAATCACAGAATTTAAATGAGATATTATGTAAAACATTTGCAGAATTTTTCTAGTGATAAAATACAAGCATGTTATAAACTTAACAAAATGTTAACATGCTTTTTGGGGTGGGGAGCTTGGGTCTGGTATTAAAAGCTGCTATTTTTTAACAGCTTTTATTTCCTTTGTTCACAATGAAATACTACACTTGAGCTTACAAATGGCCAGAATACTGGCCAATTCCATTAATTTTATCACTTGGTGTCTGGGATGAAAGAGGAAGTTTCTTTGATGGAGGACTTCTAACAGCTTAAAATTGTAAGTGTGTTTGGATATCTCTGTCACTGCTTTTCAGTACATGGCTGGGTTCTCATGGACCTATGGTGTCAAGAATCATCTCCACAAGAACAAGGTAAGTAATGAGATTAATCTCAAGGGCTCGCAAAGGCATTTCCTGGAGAGAGGTGTCTTTCTAAATTCACACCATTAGGAACAAACCATATGTCCCTCTATTTCAACTTGTGCATTTATTTTGTCTCAATCCTGCATATTTTTTCACCTTGAAGTCACCCTAGGAGTCACAATGATTGGTCTAAAAGTGGAACAGTCACGAGACTCCCAACCATAGAAGTCAAAATGGAAACAAAAATTGGATAATTTTGAGATTTATGCAACAAAAGGCAAATGACTCAACCCAAATTGCATACTTAAATGATGATTTCAGAAAAAAGCACTCATTCATCCTCCATCTGAATTCCCATCCCTGTCTCATCCCATCCAAACTTAAAATTATCTCTCCATTTCCATGTGACCACACATGAAATCTTCCCCCAACCAAATTTAAATAAACCATTCTAGCAGACCCAGCACAGAGCCAGGCAGTCCACTGAATTGCCTTCGTTTTCCCAATGTGACAGGGAATAGCCTGCTTCAAAGAGGCACCACCTGAAAATTAAGAATGGGAACATCTGTCCACTTCCTGTATGGATGCAAGCACTCTCAAAGAGCTATGCTACTGTTACTCCTCTTCCTTCTGCTTCAGACATTCAGCCTCTTGCTCACAAAATATAATGCAATACATCATCAAAACGATGACCACTTGTATATATTATTACCATGCCCTAGTCTGTTATATCCTTCCTTCTGAGTCCTAGAAAAGAACCTTTTTGTCCCTTTCCTTTTGTTCCTGGTCTGCCCTTTAGCCTATTTGATGAATAAAAGATGAAATAACATACAGAAGGATACACAGCATGACCAGGAAAATGACTCATCTGCCCAAATAGCCTGTTCAATGGAAAATTACTCAGTCTTGCCAATGTATATAGACATCCATTCCTAAAATACCACAGCAAAAATTAGGAGCTTTTCAGGCTGTTATCTAAAATGGTTCCACATTACCTTGACCATGAGTTCTAAACTTTCAGCCCAAGAATCAGATAGATTTTAAAAGTCTTATGAGCTCTCTCCTATCAAATGTCAGTTTTTAGGTGCCTTTATATGTTCATTCTTCCGATGGGGGATAAATATTTTGACCATGCATTTTAAAGGTCTATTCTTCTAGTTTTTATTTATTCATTCATTTGACTAATAATAATTGAGGTCTTCCTATGTACTAGGTATCATGATAGTCACTGGGGTATTATAAGAAAAAAAAATCAGGCATAGTCGCTGACCTCATAAAACATTACAGATCAGCAGAAGAGGAAAACATTACATAAGAGAAACATTAAATAAGAAAGGTATTCAGTAGTGTCATCATTTAATAATAGTGATAAGGAACCACATAGTACTTTGATAAAGTGCAACATGGGAACCTTTTGAGAGTTAAATTCACATTACCATCCATACTACTAGCTAAAAATATAGATCACTGTAGAGGTTTATTAGCCTTTGTCTGAAATGATTTCCATAATGGTGCATATCAAAATACCACACAACAAGAAGCTTTCAGCAAACATTATCTCTCACCCACGCATCTGCTAGTCAGCTGAGCTGGTTTCACACCAGTCTGGGAGTCTGCAGGCCAACTGGAATGACTAAGCTGGGGGCACAGGGAGAACATTCTGCAATACAATTTTCTCATGGTAACAACAAAATCCCATGAAGGTAAAGCCAACTGTGTAGCAGATTTCCAACCCCTGACTGTAGCACATCCATGAGCAACTGCATGGCCAAAGCCCAAAGATTGGGGAAATTCATGAGGCTGAGGAAGAGTACGGATGTACCATACTGCTGTTACACAGTGGGGAGAGGAGAATCAAGCCTTATAATCCAGTCTACTACATTTAATTTAGAAAATCCTGACAGTACAATCTACCTATTGTCTGGCTGTGATTCAACAGGAGTTAACACTATTGGGAGTAAATATGCACGAACATGATTTTTTTGTTTTAAGAAATTTTAGTTGGTCAGGGAGATAAAGTGTACACAGGGCAGAGTGGGAAGGGCCTAGCTCTTACCTGGGTCAGGTCCTCTGGATTCACAAAGATATTCGCTGCTGTCACATTTTCATGAACACATTTGTTCTCATGGAAGAACTCCAAGGCATCCAGCTGCAGGAAAAAGAAAGCAAGCATTGAGGTACAATAAGAAAAAAGCAAGCATCAAGGTAGAAAAACACAAAAAGCTTTGCAGAGCTGTTACTTCAGAATGAAAGATGGTGCTGCCGGAAGTCCACAGAGAACAGCTCTGAGCCTTGAGGCATGGCTGCTTGTTGGACATGAAGATGGGCAACAAGGACAGTCAATGTCCAGTCATTGTCCAACCCAATTCCCTCCACCCAGAAAGTGCAACATGGGAAAGGAAACAGAATCCTGTCGCACCTGAAGAAAATCTTTCCAGTTTAATTAGAGAAAATAAAAACAAATGTATAGTATGGTGATTACCTGAGGGAAAGGGGGTGGGGGGAGGTAAAAGAGGGGAAAGGGGAGAAAAAAGAGATGACTTGGGATGGTGAACACACAATTAAGTGTACAGATGATGTGTTATGCAATTATGCACCTGAACCCTATATAGTTTTATTAACCAATGGCAACTCAATAAATTTAATAATTTTTTTAAAAGATGCATAAACTCTCCAACAGTATGTAAATATGGCAGCTTCATAGCCCCTTGTTTCCCAGAAGGGAGTCTATGTTTTTCTAATAGAGTCTTTATTAGCCCATTTGGAATTGGAAGCAGCCTGTTCCACACAATAAACTCCTGGTCCCAGGCTTTTAGCTGTGAGGTCTCTGAAGTTGGGCCTGTGATGTACCAAGTGTTACCTCGCCAATACGGAGAATCTTAAAATGTACAGAACAGGTATAAATTAGTCATTCTGATATTGAATTGACTATGGGAGGATATTAAAATGCTAGAGAGAGAATTTAGCAGCTTGGAGAAGTTGGTCTTTAGGGTGATGAGTGGAAGAGGAAAAGGTAGTGGGAACTAACTTTGTCTTTGAAAAATTGTTGATGACCTCATTCTAAAGGAGAAAAAGTTTATTTTTTTAATGCCTCATATATGCCAGACCCTGTGCTAAGAACTTTATATATGAAGGTGGGAATGCACATACTTACCTCATTTGGTCTCCTCAGATACCCTGATAAAGAGATGTTGGTTATCTCCTACAATATAAAAGTTTCTTAATCAAACCCATTATAATATAGCAGTTTCTGGGGTAGTTTACTTTCTTCAGCTAATCATAAGAATATTTTGTACATCAATGCAAAATGTACAGTTTTGGCAAATAATACAATAATCAATAGTAATACAAGAATAAACACTCTGTTTCCCATACTCAAAAAAAAATAAAAAATAAAAAAAAATAAAAGGACACTAAATATAAAAAACTCCCCTTAGGTCACATAAAGACTGAAGGCCTGGCCTCTGGCAAAGCTAGTTAGCAATGATTCTGACCCCTCTGTCACGGTAAGGTAAACCATAAAGAATAACCATGGATTTCCATCCAAGGCAGCAGCTTCAGGCTCACTTTTGTTCTCTCCCGAAACTCCACTATAACAATGGGAAAGAGAAGAAATGTTTAATCCTGAAGTCTTGATGGCTGAGAACAGAGCAGCTCCCAGAGGACTGGGAGCTAGCCATGTCAATGACCTCCGACTATGGTCTGAATGGCAGGCTGAAAAGAATTGATGTAAAATATGCTTATGAAACTATCAGATCCTCAGATCGCCATTTGGGCTGGTAGGCATCTTCCCTCCCCTACCTCAGCAGTCTGGAACTTTATTTTTTGGAGATTTCTGGACCAAAAGGTACTAGGAAAAAATGAAGTTGGAAGCCCTGCTATGCGATGAAGTGAATTGAATGGACTTGAGCACAGTGGACATGGGAAACCTTTGTCTGTTTCCCCCACTCAGCTCTTAGAATGCTGGCAGCCAACCTTATACCCTCCAAGGGGATTTGTGGAATCCAATCAGTCCATGAGGAAGGAATAACAATATTGTAACCAGGAACTAAGAACAGAATTTAATGAAACAAAAAGCAAGTAAAACCAAAATGAGCACTTGAATTTTTTAAAATATAATAGTTTGAATAAATAACATTAAAAAAGATTTGCAGTATAAAGTTGAGAGACTCAGAAAACAAGCAAAAAGAAAGTTATAAAAGTAGGAAACTAGTTTAAATGCTCTAGTACCTAAATAATAGGTGTTCTAGAAAGAGAAGAGAGGGAAAATAGAGAAAAAAAGTTATCAAAACAAATAAATATATACATACAGTCCTGGCTGGTGTGGCTCAGTTGGTTGAGAGTCATCCAGTGCACTTTAAATGGCTGGTTTGATTCCCAATTAGGGCACATGCCTGGTTGCAGGCTCAATTGATATTTTTCTATCATCAATGTTCCTCTCTCTCTCCCCCTCTCCCTTCCTCTTTCTCTAAAATCAATTAAAATGTGTGTGTTTGTGTGTGTGTGTGTGTGTGTGTGTGTGTGTGTGTTTGTATACTGAAAGATTCTAATAGTTCCCAGAGCAACTGATTAAAAAGAAACTCTTATTACTATCTTTCAGATGAGGGTGGGCTCAGACAAAAACATAAAGTATTTTAAGTGAACAATTGGTCACTGTAAGGAACAGACATTAGTGGGATGGTTCTAACAAAGTCAAGTATATTTCTCTTTTCTACATCAGACCAAGGTGAGAAGGTAGGCTCTACTTGACGAAGACAACTTGGCCAGCCCTATTACTGGGTGCCCAACATGTGGCCTTCAATCCAATATGTGGATCCAGTTTTCGCTGTTTCTAGGCAGCAAGATGGAAAAGAGAAAGCAAATCTAGAACAAGCTTCTTTTAAGTGGATGAGTTGGAAGTTGCATACAATTACTTCGCTAACCATTGGTAAACATTATGGACTGAATTGTGTTCACCCCCAACTGGTGTGTTGAAGTCCCTCCTAACCTCCAGTACCTTAGAATGTCACTTTAAATTAAAAGATGGTCATTGGGGTATCCCTAATACAATATGATGGATAACCTATAGGAAGAAGAAATTTGAACAGAGAAATGTAGGAAAGATGATGTGAAGACACAGGGAAGAGATGGACACCAAGATAAGAAACCAACTCAGCTAACACCTTGATCTTGGAGTAGTAGCATTCAAAATTGCGAGAAAATAAATGTATATTGTTTAAGCTATGCAGACTGTGACACTTTGTTACAGCATCCCTAGCCAAATAATACAGTGAGGCCCTGGCTGGTTTGGCTCAGTGTTTAGTGTTGACCCATGGACCAAAGGGTCTTAGGTTTTATTTCCCAGTCAAGGGCACAAACCTCGGTTGCAGGTTCAATCTCCAACCCTGGTCAGGAGGAGAGCGGGAGGTAATCAATCAATCAATCAATCAATCAATGTGTCTCTCTCATGTAGATCTCTCTCTCTCTCTCTGCCTCTCTCTCTCTCTCTCTGCCTCTCTCTCTTTCTCTCTCTTGCCTCTCTCTCTCTCCCCCCCTCACCTCCCTTCCACTTTCTCTAAAAATCAATGGAAAAATATCCTCACTCTTTAGGTGAGGATAAAAACAAAACAAAAATAATGCAGTGAAAATTTTGGTCAAATGGCCATGCCAGGAAGGAGGGACAAACAAATATGCTGGCAAACAAGAATCTTCATCCACTGTATAAAATAGTTAATGTTAGGTCATGTAGCTTTAAGCAGAAGAGCAAATCATTCAAACCTAGGGCTTCAGGCTTAATTCCCAGCATTCCTTTCCTCCCACCAACATTGCAATGAAATATTGGCTCTGATCTTTATTGACTAAACACAAGGGCAAAATAATTTTGAAAAAATTATAAAGAGCTAATGAGAAAAATATATTTAGAAATCCTAAACTCACCATATGCCTGCCTCTGGGAATGATAAATTCGCTGTGGGGTGATGGATTTTGCCAGGGTAACAGATCCCCTAGCCCTACTACAGAAAGTTCCCAAAAATATATTTCAGTAGAAGGTAAATTCTCTTCTATATTTTGGCAATTTTACTCTCAACTATGTTTTTTGCTTTTGGCCATGGTTAGACTCCTTTTCAAGTTTATTGCTGCTGTGATCTTCTGTGCAACTCTATTTTAAGCTGTCTATAGCAGAATGAACCCTAAAGGTACTACTCCAAGAAAAAAAAGGAAGTTTCAATATTGTAGTCAATATTGGACCTGGAATTAGAGAATGCCTGATATTTTGAGTTGGGAAAAATAAAAGAAGACTCTGGAAACATAAAGAAGTAACACTTAATTTCTGAAAAGCATGAAAGTGGATCTAAGCCTGACTATGTGTGGGTAATATTCTGGGTCTTTATGAACATAAACTAGCTAACATAGATCTCTCTAGTGAGGTCAAAACATAGAGGAGCCTTTTCAATGCAACTGGAACAACCTGAATGGTTAAATTGAGCCAGTAGATTATGTAATACATTGACCTTCTTGCTATATTATGGAAGATGTGGCTCTCAAACTTAAGTGCGTACAGGAGTCCTGGTAGTTAACATCCAAGGGTGAAACAGGCTCCATTTAAGTAAATATTTATACCAGTACATTCATTTATGCAATAAACATTTATTAGTTAGTGTGGCTCATGTACTGTTCTAGGTACTAAAGATGAAGTCTTTATCCTCATGGAGCTTACAAATGAGAAGAAAAAGCACTAAGTAAATAAAGATATGGTGCCAGGTCAATTATATATGTGCAATGCAGCATAAAAGCAAGCAGAGTAAGGGAATAATTGTGAGCATCTGGCGATTTAAATAGGAGATCAGGGAAGCCTTCT